>NC_050598.1:30804051-30811551 GCF_013368585.1 Megalops cyprinoides | reverse complement strand
AAACAAACAAGACTCTTATCCCTGGCCTCCATTCTTCTTTCTCTCCGTCCTGCTTTTAAAGACAGTTGTCCTCTCACAGGACCTGTCCTTTTTTCTTGAAGAGAAACGGTAGCGAGAGGGAGAGATAGGGAGAGGGAGACAGAGAGAGGGAGAGAGATTTATATCAGAAAACCAAAGCGGCACCGTCGGGATTCTTAATCATTGCTACGACGACCAGTCACCTGGCAACGGGATACACAATAGCTTGGTAACCTTGGCGACCGCGTGTCTTTCAGTCTGTCTGGAAGGAGAAGCCAAGACAGACAGAAAGGGAGAGAGAGCGGGAGAGGGAGAGGGAGGGGGAATAGCACATGCATAAAGATTACATTATGGCTTCAAGTGCAACAGGTGTGTGACTCTGTACGTCTGTGTGTATGTGTATGTGTGCGTGCGTGCGTGTGTGTGTGTGTGTGTGTGTGTGTGTGCGCGGTTGTATTTGTCTTGGTCAGGGGGTGTCACTCTGTACCCTCAGGCACACACCGTGTACCTCTCTGTCTGTGTGTCCATGGCAATGATGCTCCCCTCTGTGGACAATCACCTCGATTAAAGTCCTCTCTGCGGCCCTCTGCCCGTTACTCCTGCGCAGGTATGTGTCAGCGCTCATGCTAATGAAGCCTTTCAGATTTGAAGATTGTCGGGCAGAAAAATCAGTCTGCTTCAGTGTTAAATTACAGAAAGCCTATTCTGATGTCCTGCAAGCTCGGGTCTGATTTGTGACTCACATACTGAACGAACCCAAACTCAAGTACAAAGTGAACATGCTAATTTCTCTCTCTAGCTCTCTCTCTTTCACTCACACACACAAACACACACAAACTCACACTCATGCACACACACATGTACATGAAGGTACAGGGTTTATGCACACATAACAGCTAAAACACTACACTTACTACATAAATAGATTCACAGCTAAACACAGAAATAGCTAAGAGCTAAAACACAACCACACAACTGGACTGGGGTCAGGTGTACAGAAACAGGGGGTATGTTACAGGTGCAACGCTGTTCACCTACGAAAAACAAGACGCAAGCCCCCAAACATGTACCTCTGTACTGCCAGCTAAAGGTCTGAATATGTAACTTAGCAACCAGTTTCATTATTGTGTGATCAAGAACTTAGATATTACTAAATAATTGTAAATGGCCCTTTTCCTGAGCACCCAGTGGTCATAAATCCAGTTACAGTGGAGTAAAAACCAAGCCGGAAGGTGCACCAGCAATGTCCCGTCGAGGACTGAAACACACAACCCTCAGGCTGAGATCAGAGGCCCAAGTGCAAGGGAATGCAATTACGCACCTCTGTTTCCGCAGAGGCTGAAGACATGAACGTATCAGAGAGATGCTCGCGTCATTCAGGGTTTGAGCTCAGTTCCATTTCAATGAAGTCAATTCAGAAAACTAAAGGAAATTTATAAATTGAAAATTCTTTAAAGGAAACGGTGGGAAGTTTCTCAGTTCATTCCCTGAATTGACTGGATGGATTTGGAAGTTAATCCAACCCCAACAATCCATGATTACAATTCCTCTTGCAGTTACTATTTAAGATGTGTTCATTTGGTGGATGGTCTTAGCTGAAGCACGGTACAGGTCTTTGGAGGCAATACATATAGTGCACATCTAAACAGCTGCAAGAACAAGGGCATGCTAACATTGCATTAAGTCATTCACCGCTTGTGTTTTTATGCTGAGCTTGTTGACATTTCTTGCATGTGAATTGGGATTAGCGCTGAAATATAATTTCAGACGTGTTTGATATTGTTCTTGCGCTTGATAAAGAACGCCTGGCGCATCGTGAGTCGCCCTTGATGAGGCTGTTTGTCAAGCAACATGATGACGATTTTAAAAGGAGGCTTGTCAGAGCAGCCCAGAGAAGGGAGGCAGAAGGCAGGAGAACAAGCAGCTACAAATAAGTTACGAATACGACATGTGAGGGGAGAAGGAGAAGGGGAGAGGGATAAGTTTAGCTTTGCTCTTTCCCCTCCTCTTCTTCTCTGCCTCTGATGAGAGGAGAGGAAGAATTAATAACGGAAAAGTGGCCGTTTCTCGTTATAAACACGGACGCATTCTAATGGGGAAACCGCACGGTTACCACGACAACTTGCTTGACACATGTGGCGAAGGGGGTGGAGGGAGGCACAGAGCGGGAGTGTGTGTGGGGGGGGGGGGGAGGAGGTGTGGAGAGGTGGGTGAGTGCGTCATTGAGACACACTGTACCTGTGTTTGTATCAGTGCTATCTTATTAATCCAGAGCGACAGCACCTCTCCCCACATGCATACACAAAAAAAAAGAAGGAAATGATTTATATTTCCACACCGCTTCATTGAAGACGTCTTTCTTGTTTCAAGCGTAATTATGTTTACGTCTGCGTCCAGTCCTGTTTGTGTTTGTGTGCAAACACGTCTCTCTGTCTTTCAAACTCACCCTGTTTAGGCGCATTCCTACCTGCTCCTCCCTTCCTCTCTGTAACCCTGCCCCCCTTCAGCCAGCCGTCTCTGTGTAAGGCTTCACACACAGACACTCTCTCAGGAATGAAGTGTTTGGCCTCTGTACCCGGTATTCTGCCTGTGCTTTATGCCTGTGCTTTTTGATGGCAACCTTCACCTTCTTTCATGCTCTGATTTGACAGAGAGTGCATTTCCAGTGTCTGCACCGCTTCTCCGGTTTGTGTTGCTGCGATACGTGTGAGGGAAATGAACTTGACATCATTTGACATGTTAGAAATTATATCCTTACCTTTGGGTCTTCACGAACTATGTCCTTAGCTGCCGTTTATTAATTACACCCTCAGCTGAAATTCTTTATGAACCATGTTCTAAGCTAGTTATTTATTGTGTCCTTAGCTGTGGTTCTTTTGAAAAAGTGTTCTTAGCTGAATGTCTTGTTGGATAATATTCTTAGCTGCAGTTCTTTATGAATAATGTAATTAGCTGCAATTCTTCATGAATAATGTAATTAGCAACGGCTCTTTATGCATCCTAAGCAACAGTTGTGTTGAATAATGTCTTTAGCCAGAGCTCTTTATGAATTGTATTTATAGCTGCAGTTCTTTATGAGTAATGAGATACATGAGTTTTTAATGCTTTTATTCCAATCCATCCAACCCTGGTTTTGGAGTTGCCAATTGTAGATTAGACTCGCCATACCACAACAGCCCACACAGTGCACCATGGTGAAGCAGGTGCCCGGTTGAGGATAGGCACTACTTCACTGACACCATCTGAGCACCATCTTGCAGGCACCTGACCGATTGCAAGCTGCCTAAGAGCAATGAGATGAGGAAGCCCTGGCTGACCTCTTCACGCTTGTCCCTGGTGGAACAAAGCCAGTTTGCTCCATCACTCTGAGTTTCCGGTCATTGTCGGTAAGTGACACAGCTAGTTTCGAACCCTTGCATTCGAGATGAGGGCCCTGTGGACTGAGCCACTCAGGAGGCAGCTCTATGAGTTTATAGAGAGAGCAGCAGAGTGGCATCTTCCCCCTGAACCCCCCTCAGTGCCGAGGGAGAACGCATTCAAGAGACATTGGGAGGGAACTCTGATGAGCTCTGAGGAGCGTGAGGGAGCCCAGCCAGCGGAGAACCAGATAAGGCTAGTAGAAAGCATACCTTTAAGAATTATCCTGGATCTGTTTCTGACCCTTTTTTTTTTTTTGGAAAAACATGGAAGTTGACCATTAAATTTGATTCTCCAGCTGATTCGTTTTGTTCTCCATCTGAAGTGACAGCTTCAGCTTCAGCCTCACAGCTGCAGGTGGAGTGGTTACAGTATCACTGCAACCACAAAGTGGCCAAAATCAGCGGTGCCAGATTAGACACGAGTAAGTGAGAAGGAACAAGGAGTGAGCCAGCCTGCCAATCACCCAAAAAAACGTGTTTTTCAGACCTTTATTAGCTGAAGGGTTGGTTCTGTTCTCAGTTCTGCTCTTAGACCGTGGGTCTGAACTCTGTGACACGCACGGTGTGGGCTAGGGGGGACTCGAGTGACACGCAGCCGTGACGCAGTGTTGTGACGCGCTTGGGGGCTGTGTGACGCAGTTGACGGAGTTTCGATTGCTGACGTGCGTACCCCACGCGTCTGAGTTGATTTAGGGTGAGATTCGCAGGAAGGTATGGGGCTCGGGGGGGGTTTTCTCCCATTGAGCCCAATTGTTAAGGCGGTGAGGATGTGCTAAAATTGACACTTCCAGTCAATGGACAGTGGGGGGGGGTTGGAGGGGGTTGTTAGTGGTTGATTCAGATCGTGAGTCAAGGATACGAGGCTCTTGAGTGTCAGCTCTGGCTGTCTCTGGGGGTCATGACAATTAAAGTGTAATAAACCCCACAGGTTCCTGCAGTTAGACGGGTGCAGAGGCTGTCCAACACGCTAACGCCAAAATTGCAAAACACATTCTGAGATTAGCACTGCCAGATGGCCGGCAATCAGGCCTAATTCCACTATGAAAGCAGAGGAACCACGGCACTGCGTCTGGAGCAGGTTGGGTCAGGGAAACTGTGGGTATCAGTGGAGGGGGGGGTGGAAACGGGCGTGAGAGGTGGAAATTCCGCTCGTGAGTTTAACAGCACATAACGAGACAAGCAACACAACTAAAGGAGCAAAAACAACAGCCGAAACTGTATTTACACAGGAAAGCCAAACAAGCCATCCTGTTTTTTATTTTTCATCGGTTTTGAGTAGTATTTTGCTGTTGATCTAGCCTCAGCGAGTGTGCATTCACTTAGGCTTTATGAATGTTTGATATCATCTTTATGGCTCCTTTCCAGCTCTTTGATCATGTGTGAGTGTAACATCAACTCCAAACAGAACCTGAAAGCTGGCAGGGGTCCCTGGGAAACGGGTGCGGACCCGTAGCCGGTGCTGTCCGCAAGGCCCGGCAGGGGACGGGGTGGACGCTAAGAGACAGGAGAGGCACAGAAACACTCAGACAGACACCGGAGAAACTTTTTTTCTTTTCCATTTTGAAAAAGTTTGACGTGTCAGAGCCAGCACCCCGCAGCGGGGATAGAGGCAGAGGAGAGAGAATGATCTACCTGAGAGGAGTGGACGGGGCACCCCGCTGTCCGGCGCTGGCCAAAGCCGCCCGAGGGACAGCCGAGACTTCACTCTGCCCCGACACAAATCCCCCGAAAACATAACCGTGGCGGGGCCACCTCCTCCCTCCCGCTCGCACACAGCCACGGCCATCATTAAACAGGATGCAGCGCTGATACCAGCCAGTCTGATGTATACCAAGCAAATATGGAAGTCACATTTGTGTGATGTTATTACTGCCAGGCACTGCATGCTGCGTTACTGCTGTCTCTGAAGGCGTATTGCTTGTGCGGTTATTGACATATAGATGTGGGTTAGCGGAGTGATGGCGGTATGGCGACATGTATATTTATGGCCTTGTTTGTTGTGATTCTTCCTCCATCAAACAGTATGTGTTTAGATGACAGATATTAGAGAGTATAAGAGAGAGAGGGGCAGAGGCAGATGTGAGGAGAGAGAGAAGGAGAGAGAGAATGGGAGGCAGAAAGAGAGGGAAAGAGTGAGGTAGAGGTAGGGAGAGGGGGAGAGAGAGGGAGAGGGAGAGAGGCAGAAGGAGAGGGAAAGAGTGAGGTAGAGGTAGGGAGAGGGGGAGAGGGGGGAGAAAGAGGAAAAAGGAGAGAGGGGGAGAGAAAGGGAGAGAGAGAGAGGGAGGGAGAGGGGGAGAGAGAAGGAAAAGGAGAGAGGGGGAGAGAGAGAGGGGGAGGGAGAGGGGGAGAGGCAGTGGGAGAGGTATCTCTCTTATTAACCTCCTGCGTGGTTTTTTTTTCATGGCTGTGTTTCAGCTGCCACCTCCTACAGTGAGACACTAATTCCCCACACGCCACACGTGGAGACACTAACATGTCAGCGGTGGCTTACAATAAGCATATTTCTCTCCCAGCATTATGGGATTTTATTCTGTTTTGGTTATCCATTTCGCACCTCCTCCCCCTTCCAATCTGTTTTTAATAAAGTTCTCGCTGGAAACATGAAACTGCATGTGACAGACAACCAAACAAAACACAACAGGCGGCCTAGGTCTCACTTTAGGCTTCTAGTCTTTCTCAACACAAAGGGAAATTTTAGCAGGAAACTGTTGCGTTTAAGGATGTTATGTCTAATGTCGCTCTGCACACGTGAACTCGGCATCGGTGTGTTTGGCCTCTGTGGAGATTGCACAGTAAGACATCATCTTCATAACATTGTTCTCATATAACTGTGGAACCTGACACAAAGGCATTTGATTGCATCAGTAGCAATGTGATTAGTGCTCTTGTGCTTTATGGAGCTTTGTGGCCACCATACAGATGCTGTATTTACACGGTGCGGTTCCCTGGGCTCTCCACAGACACGTGTGGCGGTGTGGTGATGGACAGCCGTCTCCAGTGTTGACGTCGCCGTGGCAGCGCCCGCTTGTTCAATAGTTAATGAGACAGATCCATAGCATGAATATTTGATGATGACATGTGTCCCATATGGAGGGGTCGCCCACCCCGGTGCAGTGACGGGGGGGGGGAATCACGTCTGCTTCTGTCTGTGCATGTCCCTGCCCGTCTGTCTCTGTCTGCCTGTCTGTCTGTCTGTCTGTCTCACACACACACACACACACACACACTCACACACACACACACACACACACACACACACACACATACGCACACACACATGCACACACACAGGAACACACATCCACACACACACATACTAGACATGTACATGCACACAAACACACTCACACAGACACACACGCACACACATTCATGTATCACAGACAGGCACACACACAGACACTTGCACACAGCTCAAAAGGAACAGGTTTCCCTGGCTGAGATGATGCTTTGCTGTGTTGTTATAGACAGGTAATTAACACCTGACATCCAGCCACCCCCTCCTCCCCCTTACTGGCTGCCTCAGCTCGTCTCGGCCTGCCCTCCTCGCCCTGCGCTTCACCTGACACACCTGTCTGCTCATGCACGTGGGTGACTGTGTGTGTGTGTGCGCGTGTGTGTGCATGTTCATGTGCGTGTGTGTGTGTGCATGTGCGCGCGCGTGTGTGTGTGCATGTGCGCGCGCGTGTGTGCGCGCACGTGTGTGTGTGTGTGTGTATATGTGTGTGTGTGTAAAATGTATGTATATGTGTGTGTGTGTGTATGTGTGTGTGTGTGTGTGTGTGGCCAGTAAAACAGTCACTGCCTAAATGCTGCAGTTACTGTGTCTAGCCGCCCCAGGCCATAGCTCCTGTAAAAGGCCCTGCTGGGAGCGCAGATCCATCAGAGTGCCACAGCTCCATCCCTCTCTTCCCCTCAGAGCCTGGTGCTGAAAGGGTTAACAAACTCATCTTTTTCGGCTCTTTGTTGTACAGTTTCTGACTTATTCCTCTGAGTTTAGTATGCATGGCCAATTTGCTGTGATGTCGTCTTTTTTCCACCGTACCGCGATACTGTCCAAACA
>NC_050598.1:30714051-30794051 GCF_013368585.1 Megalops cyprinoides | reverse complement strand
AAAGGACCCACATGTGAACCATGTTTGACGGTAATTGAAGTCATTATTTGGATAAGTGACATCACCTGTCTTTCTTTTCCAGCTCTCCAGCGGCTCCTATCTCTGCCCCGCAGGGGGACGGAGCTGCCTGGCCCTGCTGCGGCAAATACCAGCGCTGTCTACCCACTGTATCCTGCCATCTTAATCTCCCAGTGATGTCTGCACTTCAAAATGACTCACTCACCAACCCTCAAGGCATTATCAATCAATCTACCGCAAGGAGACACAATGCAGGACTTGTAACCTTACCTGGTGAATGGGGTGGGGGTGGCTGGCGCTACCTTGGGGTGGGGGGGTGGGGGTGCGGAGGATGTGATGGGATGTGTGTGTTTGGGAGGGGGTCGGATTTCATAGGGCCTGTTACAGTAGAGGGAGTCTGTACCTGGAGTACAGCAAAGTGCAGACGAGCAATGCAGGGTGGTGTTGCGGTACCCCCCCACACCCCACCTGCTTTCCCTCCCTCCCCTCCAGCCTCTCCTACACGCCCAGACGCTCCTCTGTCTTGCCTACATGCTATCAGACATGACAATACCAGCTGGGCCGCTCCAAGCAGCAGGAAGCAGAAGTGCGCAGATTGTTCATTGCAGCGTTCATTTCACGGCATTCTGACTCACAGCGCGTGATACATTTTTGTCCCCGCCCCCCCCCCCCACCTCCCCCGGCAAGTATGTCTTGTGTTGGGGGGGGGGGGGGGGGGGGTGATTTATGGTTTATTTTTATAAAGACAGCTGTCATCATACGCATTTGCAAACCTTCAGCACAGCATACTCGCTGACTCAATTAGCAGAATGAATGGCTTTCGTTAGCGCTGTACGAGAACCGGTAGCTGGTCGATAATCCCTTTTTCAGTCAGCGGAGGCAGTGCGGAGTCTGAAGCTCGAACCCGTGTCCTGCCCCCTGGAATCTGCACGTTTTCACAGACCCACTGGGAATATGCAGACTCTTGACAGATACATTTGCGAGGCTGAGCAGGTGCTTTGGTGAGCAGGGTGACCAAGGAGCCTATGTGGAACCCCAATTTGTGCTCCCTGGTTTCCTATGGCATGAGAGCGGGTGATTTAGAGGGTGATCTGAGACCATCAATGTTCCTGAGGTCACAGAGCAGCTATGTGAACAAAGACAGGACGGGGGTGGTCTTGTGCGTCTGCTTGTCCCCTGGGGACTCATTTAACCAGCGCACAAGCAGAAGCACTGAATCACCTGCCTTTTAACGTGTGTCGTCCCTCATTAGACGACCCGCTGATTTTGATCCGTCCCTGAAGGGTTCCCGTTTTAGATCCCTGAGCAATCATTAAACCTGCTCACTCACACCTGACCTACAGCCAGGCTCTCAGCTTCCCCCAGCCTTCTCCCAGCCTGTCCGGGCTCAAAATATGTGTGTGTGTGTGTGTGTGAGAGAGAGAGAGAGAGAGGGACTCACGTGTGTGAGTGTGTGTCTGTGTGTGAGAGATAGAGAGACTCGTATGTGTGTATTCTTATGTGTGTGGGAGTATGTGTGAGAGAGCCTATGTGCACACATATGTGTGCGTGTGTGACAGAAAATTTGTGTGCAAAAGAGCCTAGATGTGAGAGGCAGAAAGTGTGAGTGTGTGAGACAGCTTGTGTCTGAAGGTGTAAAGGATGTCTGTTTGGACACGTCTAAAGACGGCACTCAGTATCGTTTGTATGTATATCCACACTAAGTTCTCTGTTCTGTGAGTGTGTCTTTAAAAGTGAAAGAGCTGGTGTGTGTGTGTGTGCGGCTGTCCCTCACAGTGCGGTATTGATTACAGTGTGAGAGTAATAATTGGCCTGGTCTATGGGCTGTCATGTTCGGCCTGATTGTTCAGAATGATAGGCCACCACTATCAGCAGCCATTTCTCTCCTCCTCCTCCTCCTCACTCCCCCCTCTATCTCTCTCTGTATCTGTCTCTCCTCATCCCTCTCTCTTTATCTTCCTCCTCATCCTTCTCCCACTTAATCTCTATCCTTGATCGATCTTGCTGTCAACATACAGTATCTGACTTTCTGTGCATTAGCTGAGCGAGTCGCATTGTGTGTTTACGTGCCTGGCAGGGCCGTTCCGCCCGCACGGGTGCAAACGCTTGAAAAATGGAGTACAGACAGTGTGGCGGGTTATGGTGGGCAAAGGAGCGACGGCGTGAAACAATAGAGCCGTGAAAGTAAAGCGCAGAAAGCAGAGCCACCCGATGCATGAACGCCGGACCGCACCAGTCTGGGGCGGTGCTGTGCAGAGCGCTAGCGGCCCCCTCTGACTGCCACGCTAACTGCGCCTACTCTGGCAGCTAAAGCAGAAAAAGAAACATTTCACGTCCGCGAAAACAAAGATCTTCTCAAATTAAAGTTTGGAAATGTAAAGTTACGGCCATATTTATCATTTTAACTTTCGCGAAAAATAGCATGTAATATCTGCTCTAATGTTTCTGAACAAAACCGTGTCACTTGTGTACTGTTAGCTAACTAGCTACTATAAAGTGAAAAGTGTAATTCGGATGCCGGAATGCAAGACATGGCGAAACGCGCAGACGTCAAGCCTGGAAGAGAGAACCGGCGTCGGAAACAAAACACCCAACTGTAGTGCACTTCCTATGCGCCACGTCGGAGCCCAGACCCGGCAGGAAGAGCGGTCAGAGGAGCGAGAGAGAGCTAACGTTTCAATCAATCAACGGTATGAAAACGATTCATTAAAAAGAATTGCATCCTTTGTCAGTTGCGCCTTCTCTTTTATGTCTTGATGCAACGACTAACATTGGGCCGGATTCAACTTTGTTTAAACGAACGAACTCCATTTTTTACAACTTTTTTTAAAAAAATCTTTTTGTGAGTGCAGAAATAAAGTTAATAGAATTGCGTGTTAAATGGCGCGAGCTGTAAGTTTATAAGCTGCACTCTTGAATCATGCTTAGAGCCCAGATCAGTGCAGATTAAACTTACTATTTCGATCAGACGACTCACTTTGGAGAAAATGTCGATACAATAAAATGAAGTGATGTCGGAGTTCCCAAGGATAATGGCTGAAAATCATCAGGTTGTTGTCCGCGTAATGAATGGGGCTACAGAAATAAACTAAGGCCCGTTTCTGTTTGGGAAGCACCAACGATGCAAGGCGGGAAAGTGTTCAACGTCATTAGAATTGTGCGTTATTTTTCTTTTTTTTTTGTTGACGGTGACACGTCTGTTATCAAAGCCACTGTCGTGTTCTGACAGTGTGCAGCAAGAATAATCTTGAGATTTGCTGTAGCCGTTTCTCCTCTTTTCTCTCTCTCTCACACAGTGGAACTGCCATGCAGCCTGCTGCACGCTCCCGTCTCTCAGCGTATGTGCTGGTGCTGTTGGTTTTGGGGTTCGAGCCAGTGATCCCTCAGGAGCCAACAGCTCCCACCCCCCCTAAACCAGGCCAGGAGGTCAGCTGGACCCTGGGATTCCGTCTGTACCGGGCCCTGCGCGCTGATGGTACCGAGAACCCCCTGTTTTCCCCCCTGATGCTGGCCGGCTCGCTGGGTGCTCTGGGGGACAGAGCAGGGGGCACGACCGCGGTTCAGTTCCAGCAGATCCTCAACACCTCTGCACTTCCACTGAAGGACCAGCTGGAGGTGCTGTCCGGGGCCGTGAAATCCATCCGCGCGGCAAACGGAACCGGCTTTAACCTCCACAGCTCTTCGGCTGTCTTCACGAAGAAGGCCCCCGTCCTGGACGCGGAGTTCCTGAAGGAGGCGCAGACCCGCTTCCGGCTGGAGCACGTGGCGCTGGGGGCGGGGGACAGCCAGGCCGACTGGGAGGCCCTCCATGCCTGGGCCGGGCGGGGCATGGGCGGGGCCAAAGGGGCTCACCCGCCAGGGGACGTTCTGGCAAAGCCAGGGGCCCTGATACTCGCCCACGCCCTGCACTTCAGAGGTAAGGTTGCAGGGGTCACATAACCCATGACAGCATGGTGCAGGAGGATTTGTACGTTGTTGCACACCCCGCAGGGGCCAAGGCACGGAAAGATCCGGAGAGAGCCGTCAGCAGAGCCGCATTTACCCTCCACGCCAGCAGAAGGGTCGTCCCAGCTCCGTGTGTCGCCGGCGCTGCGCCTTTCCTGTTGATTTTTCTCTTCATTATTGAGCACATCACTTCCAGTTGGGGTAATGTGCTGTTTAAATAATTGAGTAACGAGCGTCCAGACTCTCTGTGTCAGACCCAGCGAGTGCACTGGACACGTGCTCTCTGTACTGAAGCGCTGTGTCAGTGTTCAGGCCGTGCTCAGCACACTGCTCTGCGCACTGCCAGACTAACGCACACTCGCGTACCCTGGGACAGTGAGCAGGAAGAAGTCATCTACACAACATCCGTCACGTTTAACATACACTGAATTTTGAACAAATGATCAATTTCACTTATTGGTTAGGAGTAATTGGTGAGAAGTGAAATTGATTTTATTTAGTCGTTTTGTGAGGGCAGCTGTCCTTGTGACTTTCAGTAAGGCACGTGGACCTCATTCGGGGTCTCAGGTGCAGGAAATCTCAGAGAATATCCGCACATACACCCTGCACACGCACATCTGAGGAGCCAATAAATAAATAAACAGTGATGGTTGTAGATTTTCTGAATGCACTGAAATATGAATTCAGTTACAAATGAACGCCGTGAAGATTGAAAAATGAATGTGGTCTACGATTTTATTGCCTGTATTATTGAAATGAATTGCTTCAGTCCAGGGACATTGACTAGCTGTAGCATTAGCTGCCTTTTTTGCTCTAGGGACGGTGGCCCTACAGACAGAGTCTCCCGTCCCCCTGACCAGCTTCTGTCTGTTCTTTTGTTTGTTTGTTTGCCTTTCATTCCTCTTAGTTAATTATTGAAGGCCAAATTAAAAGCACTTTCTGTGCAGCCCCTCTCTCAGCGTCGCTCGGAGGGGGTTTGGGGGGGGGACGGGGGATGGAGAGGGAAAAGTTAAGAGGAGGAAAAGAGAGAGGGTTTGTGCGACAAAGGGAGAGGGAGTGATTGACAGCCAGCGTGGAGGGATCTGAGACCTGTCGAGGGACTTCCAGTCCTCACTCATTAATTAATTCAGCCTTTGTTCCTGTGTGAGACTAGCAGAGGAATCTCAGGATCTCGAGACCGTGGCCACCAAACCTGCTAACGATAACGCCCCATGTGGAAAGAGAAAGAAGCAATCACAACAACGTTCAGCCAACAATAATACCGTCTTAATTATTCACGAGCTCCGCGTTGTTGCACGACGTTGCGACGCGGGTTGCTTTTCTCGGTTTGATCGGTTGTGATTCAGTTGCGTTTCGGTTGTGATGGACAGGAGGCTGGGGAACAGGCTGTTATCAGTGCGCAATACCACGCTGCTTACATGCATTGTAATTAATTGCTGCACTATTAGTGATAACCACTCCACCTGCAGGGCAGTTTAATTTCAGCTCAGTAGACGTCTGATTGTCTAGACCCCAAGATAGAAGCAACACCCAGGTATTGATAATCATCCAGATTTGCAGGCGCGTATAAAACCGAGTCTTAAATCTTCCACCCCCCGCCACCCAAAGTTGAACAAATACAATCTGTTTGGAACAGCAGCCTGTGTGTGAGCTCTGGCGTTCAAGTTTTCCCTCCTGAAATGTCGTTTTCAATTATTCGTGTTTTCAGGCGCTCTGGTTTATTCTGGATGCTGTTGAGTAATTTGCAGAGGTATCGGTCTTCTGGTGATTCACCGGCCAGAGCCCATCTGTCCATTACCGCTCTCAGTGACTCGGCAGTCATTAAAACAGGATCACAGTGTGACTGACAGAATGTCCCTCAGAGTGAGCCTCCACTCTGGTGACTGGGTTAAAGCTAATCATAATTGGCCATATTGCTAAGGTTTGAAGCATCCACACGGCTGTGAAAATGAAAAGCAGATCGGGGCACTCGAGGGGCCGTCCCCCCTAAACGCCTCATACATCAGTGGCACTGGCAACTTTGCAGGAATGTCATTTTTCACTAATTTTGTTACCGACGGTAAATTTCAAAATGAATGTGCCATAAAATAAGGCATTTATTATTAATTTCCAGTTTCTTTTTCCTCTTAATACCCAACCCGCCCAAGTATTTGATGCCTCAAAGGTACATTTGGGGGATTTTGATGAATTAACTAATCAAAAAAATGCTTGATAATCCACAAAGCATATTTCTCAGAAGCAATCACTCTTATATGCATTAATGGCATTATTTGCCCATTAATTGACATAATGACAAAGTAATAGCTCAAGAGAATAAGAAAATAGCTAACAGAATAGTATAGCATTAGTATATTATTTTAGCATTCAGGGAACTACAGCATTGTTTTTGTGGCCTGACTTGACCATAAATAAGTGGAAAAACTGTGCAACACATTCCTTTTTGTTTTATAATCCACAAACGGATGAAAAACCTGGGACGTGAACCTTGCTGTTGTGGACTTTCACTGAGCGCAACCTGTTTTGATTGGATCATGCCAGTCCACAACTGACAGTGCATGGTAACTTCAGCCAACATGGGATACGTGAAGCCTCACTCTGCTATCATCAGTATATCTCATAAAAGAGAAGATCAGTCCGATTACCCGCTCATAAAGCTGATGTGCAGTGTGATTGAAAGCGCCTCTGTTTGACCGTTATCTTTTGGAATCGGTTGCTTTCAAAGTTTGAAAGGACCGCTGGGTGAGAGTGGCGGAACTGAATCCTGGGTTTATTCTCAGAGATCCGCGTTGCATTCATTAGCATACACCTCGCAAAAATCCAGGTCTTTGAACCGTGTTTGAATTGCTTTAAAAAAAAAAAGATACTAATCTCAGCTTTGGTTTCCACATACAAGTGTATCATTCTGAAAGAAGGCATGCCCCTGGTACAAGGACAAGCCATGTCTGACAGACGCACTCACACATTCAGTTGAAGGTTTAAATGTAAACTAGTATGTTTTGCTGCCTCTTTTGATTAGAATCTCTGCTCGTCTCCCCTGGCTGGATCAATGATCCACAGACAGTGAGGCAGTCAGCCCTGGGAAAAGAATACATTAGTCTTGATCCTCTTTATAATCTTTTTATTGAACTCCTTCTTCGTTATTGAATCTAATGAGTTGAATATATGGGTTGTATTGATGCGTATGTTACCAACGCCGGTCTTGTGTTCCCACATCTCTCCTCTAGTTCCTCTCTCCTTTTCTCATCATTCCCCTTGTCTTCTTTGTTCTTTTCTCCTGTGTATCTCTGTCCTTGTTTTCTCTCGCAGTTGTGGTGGTAGTCTGTGTGACTTTCTCAGCTACGTGGTGCATGGAGATTTTGGGGGAGTGTGGTGTCTGTCTGTCTGACAGAGAGGGCCATGCAGTGACCCTCCTTGTGTCCTTGTGTGGGGACACTGGGTTTCAGGGGCTGTGGAGTGACTGTCTGCCTTTTTTGCAGGTCTGTGGGACAAAGGGTTCGAGGAGGGAAGCCAGGACATTCGCAGTTTTCTGGGGACTAAGTACACCAAGACTCCCATGATGCACTGCGCAGGTAGGCCCCTTCGGTCCCATGGGTGCTGCTGTACTGACCCGTCTGAGCGGGACCGATCCCTCACTCTGTCTCCCCGCAGGTGTGTTCCGTCACTATGAAGACATGGAGAACATGGTCCAGGTTCTGGAGATGGGGCTGTGGGGTGGCCGGGCCAGCCTGGTTCTGCTGCTGCCCTTCCATGTGGAGCCCCTGACCCGACTGGACCGACTCCTGACCCCGGAGCTTCTGGCAAAGTGGCTCGAGAAGCTGCGTGAGCAGAGCATGGCCATCTCCCTGCCCAGAGCCACACTGACCAGCACTCTCAACCTGCAGGTAAGCCCTATACACACTGACCAGCACTCTCAACCTGCAGGTAAGCCCTATACACACTGACCAGCACTCTCAACCTGCAGGTAAGCCCTATACACACTGACCAGCACTCTCAACCTGCAGGTAAGCCCTGTACACACTGACCACACGCTCAACCTGCAGGTAAGCCCAGAGCCACACTGACCAGCACTCTCAACCTGCAGGTAAGCCCTATACACACTGACCACACGCTCAACCTGCAGGTAAGCCCTATACACACTGACCAGCACACTCAACCTGCTGGTAAGCCCAGAGCCACACTGACCAGCACTCTCAACCTGCAGGTAAGCCCTATACACACTGACCAGCACTCTCAACCTGCAGGTAAGCCCTATACACACTGACCAGCACTCTCAACCTGCAGGTAAGCCCTATACACACTGACCAGCACTCTCAACCTGCAGGTAAGCCCTATACACACTGACCAGCACTCTCAACCTGCAGGTAAGCCCTATACACACTGACCAGCACTCTCAACCTGCAGGTAAGCCCTATACACACTGACCAGCACTCTCAACCTGCAGGTAAGCCCTACACACACTGACCAGCACACTCAACCTGCAGGTAAGCCCAGAGCCACACTGACCAGCACTCTCAACCTGCAGGTAAGCCCTATACACACTGACCAGCACTCTCAACCTGCAGGTAAGCCCTATACACACTGACCAGCACTCTCAACCTGCAGGTAAGCCCTACACACACTGACCAGCACACTCAACCTGCAGGTAAGCCCTATACACACTGACCAGCACTCTCAACCTGCAGGTAAGCCCTATACACACTGACCAGCGCGCTCAACCTGCAGGTAAGCCCTATACACAGTCAGTCCTGCCCCCAGCCCCACCAGACCCGCCCTGCCAGTCCTGCCCACACAGCCTCAGCACAGGCCTTTCGGGAGGGATTCCTGCGTTCTCGGCCAGTGCCTGGGCGGGGCCCAGCAGGGCCTGGGTGAAGGCGTGGACGGCCAGCTGCTGCAGCCCCAGGAGGCGGAGTCCCAGGCAGGTCAGGCCTGCGGAGGGGCGGAGCTCGGTGGCCCCAGCACCGGGCAGCAGCTGGGGCTCAGACAGGAGCGCATGGTACACTCGTAGCGAGGTGCAGACCGCTCCCTCCACGCTGTCCAGGATGGCCCAGTTGCACCTGTGCAAAGCGACGGTGACCGGGCCTCCCGCTGTGTCCGGGTCCTGCTGCAGCAGGCTGGCCCAAATGCTCCTGCTCTGGGCAGAGAGCGTGTGATTGGCTGGCTGAGCCTGAGCAGGCCGCTGAAGGCCAGGGGCTTGGACAGGCCTCGGGGCCCGTAGCAGCGCCGGAACTGGCGGCTGAGCTCCACACAGGTGGCCACGCCCGCCTGGAGCTCCTGCAGCTGGCCTTCCGGGACTCCACCTGCTGAGCTGGGCTGCAGAACCAGCCTGGACCTCATGTGGACTCTGCAGAGGAAGGAGAGAGAAAAGAGTAGAGAGAGAGAGAAAAAGAGAGAGAGATAGATGGGTGTTAGCTAGAGATGTCTGATCCAGTGAGAATCAGTGAAACATTTTCTCAGCAGACAGTGACTGAGTGGGTAGCCTGCTGCTGAGAAGAGCAGTGGAGAGGTGAACTTGGACTGGGCTGTAGGATGTGACTCTGAGTGCTGTCTGCTCTGTGTAAGCAGCGTCTGCCACGCTCTTATCATTATTTCATCCTCCAGTACAAGCTTTTGACATTAACGTGAGGGAGAGGGGCACTTGTAGCGCAGCTCTCCTTTAAAAAGCGAACGCTGCAGCAGGACCGTGACACAGCAACACGACTACAGCAGCGGAACAAGAGCCTCAGCTGTACGGACGCCGTGGGACCGGCCCAAACGCCCGCAGTCAGCTGTTCCGCTACACGACACGCAAAGAGCGCTGCCGTCTCACAGGATCGCTGCCAGATTTCATTTGGCTCTTCCTCTCCCCCCGTCGCGCTCCCACCCTGTCCTCTCCGCTGCCCTTCCCTTTCTCTCTCTCTCCCTCTCCCTCTCCCTCTCTCTCTCTCTCTCTCTCTCTCTCTCTCTCTGCTGAAGTGAGGGGTGTAGGGTGTGAGGACACAGCAGAGAGGGCTTGGAGCTCTCTAATGCACTGTTGCTGGAGACTCGAGGTGTGAATGTTCCTCTTCGCTCTCCGCCTTCTCTCACACACAGCCTCGATTATGCAGTGAGCTCATCCCGCTCCTCCAGCGGAGTGAACCCCCCCCCCCCCGACTCGGGCATCCCTTTCCCCCCGATTGGCCTTAAAGCTCCATGAATATTTTTCATCAGCCTGTATTAACGTATGTAACGGTGCCTGTCAGCGCGGCTCTGAGTGGGGGATGTGCCCGGGGGAGGCTGATGTATGCAGACTGCATGTGATTTTGCGCTCTGACTCGCCGCCGTTCTGAGGCGTCAGGCCTCTGTCACGCGCCTCGCATCCCTGTGCTGATTTTCTCTCCTGATTGGCTCACGGCTGGGGAAGGCCGTTACCCAGGTTTCGTTTGCGGCGCGATTCTCTCAGCCGTCGTACTCCTACGGGCGCTTTCTCCAGCGTCTCTGGAGCTGGGCGGCAGGCCTGTAGACCTAAATAAGAGTGACATTCAGCAGGAGACAGGGTGGGTGGGGGTGGGGACGGGGGGGCCGGGTTAGCGAGCGCCGGGGACAAGGTGAAAACACGCAGGCTAAAAATAACCCTACTGGCTCTTGCAAAGGGCACGCCGCTGCAGTGGAGGCGCGGCCCCTGGTCCTGGGCTTGTTTAACGAGCCCGGCCGAGGGCGGCCGCCTGCCCGTCTGTGCCGGCCCCGCGCTGGGCTCACCGCCAGTGAGAGACACGCCGAACCCCGCTGTAATTACCGCCTCGCAGCACCGGGTGCACTCCCGGAGATACTGGCGCAAGGGGGTGCGTGGCGGCAGCTGCGGAGCTACGTGCATGCGGCCTGAACGTGCACACGCACGCACACACACGCACGCACACACACACGCACACACACACACGCACACACATACACACACACACACACACAAACACACACACACACACGCACACACACACACACACACATACACACACACGCACACACACACACACACACACACACGCACACACACACACGCACACACACGCACGCGTACGCGCACGCACACGCACACACACGCACACACACGCACACGCACACACATGCGCATACACACGTGTGAGAACACGCGGCCATGTTGCCGCCAAAGACCCGCAGGAACGGGCATGGTTTGGCCGGTAAATCACCTGAATAAGACATCAGTGAAAAAGATGATGTTCAGTTTAGAGGAGCTGGGAGAGTTTAGAAATGATTGCATTTTTTGCCAAGGTCTAGAACCCGCAGCTGAATAAAACATGCGCAGGGACCCGCCTGCACCTGCGCATTTCCACTGCGCGGCAGACATGCAGAGAAATGCAGTGCTGAAATTCTTTCTGTGTACCTCTGTGCTCTTTTATATATCATTCAGGAATATTTTTATTGACGTTGTTAGCGCGGTAACGCATATTTAAGAAAGAGACATCTTTGGATGAATTATAAAGAGTGAGAGAGAGAGGGTTGGAGGTAAAAAGAAGTGAGCTCTGTGCATAGACGGAGAGATCTGTAAGAGAAACCCGACTGAAAAGTGGAGCTTATTCCAGTGCAGATGAGTGCCATTCCACTCAGCGGATGCCATCTTCCACTGCAGCTTATACTTCACAACACTGGCGTTGCAGGACTTTTTGCACAGTTCATGTCAAGCACCTGGTTAGTTTCAGTGCTGCAGCAGTGTCCAGCAGACTTCTCGGGATTCCTACAGGTCTTGAGCCTCCACCTGGTGCCCTGAGACTCCAGGAACCACGGAGGCACAGCTCTGTCTGTCTGTCACGCTGTCTGTGTATGTGTGTGCATGCCTGTGTGTTTACGAGCTGTGTGTGTGAGTGTGTGTGCATGTATGAAGCAGTGTAAGTGTAGAGATGTTCTTCTGTGCACAGATGTATATGTGTGCATGTGTGTGTTAAGCAGTACATGAGGTATCTGTGGAGACCTGTGAGT
Organism: Megalops cyprinoides; assembly: GCF_013368585.1. Taxonomy (NCBI): domain Eukaryota; kingdom Metazoa; phylum Chordata; class Actinopteri; order Elopiformes; family Megalopidae; genus Megalops; species Megalops cyprinoides. The sequence continues at coordinate 30,782,141 of NC_050598.1, read as the reverse complement.
GTGTGTGTGTTGGTAACGTTATTGTGGTTATAGTGTTCTACATACACCGAATGCTCAATCCTTTGACTACTCCTCTTTCACCAATGACAGGAGTTTCTCACAAGGGCCTGTGAACTCTCTCCCCAAAAACGCCTGTTTATGTATTTTCATTCAGAGCACAGTATTCACTGGAGGGTGGTCAGGGCGTTATCGCCCCCTCTCCCCCAAACCCTGATTGATCCACCGAAATCTCCAGCTCTCCACACCACAGTTTACACTCCTCAGACTGAGAAGAGAAATGGGAGAGAAACTGCGGTGATTCAGCAAATTACATAGCTGCACAATAATTGATCTAAACAAATTGCTTTGCCTGGCGTAGCCTCGAACAAAGGCCGTGACAGCACTGTGGCATAGCTGCGCTGTGCGTTTGAAAGAGGAGCAGCAGCCTGTCCGTGTCCCGCTCCCTGTGCACCCCGAGTCACGGCTTATGTTGCGCCCCGCTGTGACAGGACCTCTTCATTTTTAAACACCCATTGTTTTAAAAATTAAAAGTCCAGGGGGACTTTTGCCAGAAGGCCCTGCCCTTACACAGGGACACCATGAGACGGGAGGTTTATATTTGTATCTGGGGGAGTAGAGGAGGCTGTGTGCCAGCCGCTGACGTCGCACGTGATGGTAATCACTGCTGACAACGCCGGCGCTGAGAGACGCTGCATCACGCCGGCCCTTCCGGCAGCAAACGGCCTCATGGCTGCGTCAGCCAATCACAGCGCAGTTTGACAGAGACTGTGTGATCTGAGAGACTGTGTGAGAAAGAAAAAATTCCAAAAAGTTTCGTCTTAATGAAATGAAGGTGAGTTTTTATGAACATTCTGGTTTGGATTTGGAAAAATAAAATCTCTGTGCTTTAGGACAGAAAAGAAAGAGTGGTATGCTGTGACTCACAGTGGGGCTGAGCTGTTTTGTGTAACTTGGTTGTGTGTCTGAAGGGATTGATGATGTAACATCTTTGTCGTGATAATGATAGACATCGTTTGAATTTAGCCAGAAACTGAAGCAGGCTGATGGAGGGAGTGAGAGTGAGGCAGACAGATCGAGGCAGAAGGAGAGAACAAGTGAAAAACAAGAGGCAGCAGTGTGGAGGCCTGGTAAGGAGCAGAGCTCATAAACAGGAGGTTGCTGATTCACTTTCCCGGCGGGGCACTGCTGCTGCACCCTTGGGCCAGGCACATAACCCAAAACTGCCTCAGTCTCGCTGTATCAATGGATACATTTGTCAGTCGCCCTGGATGAGAGTGTTGGCTGAATGACAGTAATGTGAATGTAACTGTAATGTAAAATGGAGGAGGTGAGGATTGGGCGGGGAGGAAGGGACATGGTTAAGAGCTAAGCAGGGAAAGGGAAGGGTGACCAGAGAGAGGGGCGTAGGAGGAGCACAGGGCTGTGCTGTGGGTGTGCTGCGGAGGGCAGAGGAAGGCAGTGATGAATAATGGGAGGAATAACGGATGAGGACAATAGAAGTGCATTAGACACAGAGGTGGCATGTGGCCGCTGCCACGGGGAGCAGAGGAACATGGGAAGGCGCAGGGCGGGGTCGCGCTGCTCATGCGGACGGCCCGGCCTGTCATGGCTGCCTCTCGCTGCCTCTGCGTGTCTCTGCCCCCCCCCCGCCCACCTCTCCTTACTGGCGTGACTTACATTTCTGTATTTACTGCAGACGTTTAGAAAGGACGGACGGGTGTCTGCGTTGGCTCCCCTCTCTGGCCGTTCCCTGTGCCCCTCTGAGAGAGGAGCTGCTGTGCGGCTCCACTCCGGTGTCACCGGAGTGCAGCTTGTTACTGGATATGTCTGTGCTTTGTTCTTCTCTCTCCTTTTTTCTCCTTTGCCAATTGATATTCAGAATCAAAGGGGCGTTATTGGTATGGCAGACATGTAGCTGTGCCAACGGAGTGAGGGTTAAACTGGTGTGAGTGAAACTCTTCCCTCTCTCTGTCACCTTAACACCCCCCCCCCCCCCCCCCACACACACACACACACACACCCCCCAAGACAAGCGTGCTGTTTAAAAGGACCTCTTCTACGTGAATATAAACCGGCTGTCAGAGAGCATCTTTCTGTGGAATTCATATCAGAAGAAAAACAAAGAGGGCTGAGGTCGCAAGGATTATTTTTAAATTATTCATGGGCGACTTTTACGTCCAGAGCTGCTGTCTGAAAGTTTTCTCAGTATTATCTACGCAAGGGTCACACAAGGACAGCTGTCACATTTAAAAGAAAAAAAACACTTTGGATATTTGTGATATCATCTGCTTTTTGTGTTTGTCATGTTTTTAGAGTTTTCATCACCCCCATCAAGTGTATACTGGAGGGAAAGAGATCCCTCCATGGGCAATAATTATACCCTGGGTTTTAATAATCTGATAACAATCTTATTCTGTTTGTAATGAGTTTGCATAATTGATCGATAGCTTCCCCCCGGTGCTGTTTGGAGTTGGAGATGTTGAGTGCAGCTGAATGAAATGGTTTGGGCTGGATTGGTCAGGGCAGGGTTTTGTGTCCTCTCTAACAGAATGCCTCTCCCCCGCTCTGTCAGAAACACCTGTCCGCCCTGGGGCTGACTGACGCCTGGGACGAGAAGAAGGCGGATTTTTCAGGAGTGATGGGGAAGGCGGCCGGGCAGGGGGAGCTCCACCTGGCGGGGGTTCTGCACTGGGCCACTCTGGAGCTCACACCACAGGGGGGCGGGGAGACGGATGAGGAGAAGGTGGGGAAGACCAAGCTGTTCTATGCTGATCACTCCTTCATCGTCCTGGTGAAAGACAATGTCTCTGGAGCGCTTCTGCTCATGGGAGCCCTGGATCAAACAGAGGGGGCAGCCCTGCATGACGAGCTATAGGCACACCTGCACTGACACAGTTACGCCCACACTGACACACTCACGCCCACACTCACACTGACACACTCATACCCATACTCACACCCACACTCACGCCCACACTCACACTGACACACTCATGCCCACACTCACACTGGCACACTCACACCCATACTCACACTGACATGCTGACACACTCATACTGATACTCACACTGACACACTGAAACACACTCATACTGACACTCACACTGACACACTGAAACACACTCATACTGATACTCACACTGACACACTGAAACACACTCATACTGACACTCACACTGACACACTGAAACACACTCATACTGACACTCACACTGACACACTGAAACACACTCATACTGATACTCACACTGACACACTGAAACACACTCATACTGACACTCACACTGACACACTGAAACACACTCATACTGATACTCACACTGACACACTGAAACACACTCATACTGACACTCACACTGACACACTGAAACACACTCATACTGACACTCACACTGACACACTGAAACACACTCATACTGACACTCACACTGACATGCTCAGTGACACAGTTGAACGCTCGCACTGACGCACTGAAACATCTGCACACCCACACTGATGGACTGACGCACTGACTGACTCTTGCGCACTGAAATGGCAGGTATTCTGTTATGACCAGGTATTCATGGCCTTCCTTTGTCTTGGAGGTTCTGTTTGGTAACAGGAGGTTCCAGTCTATGTTCCTGCTCTGGCTATGGGTATTCTGTATGTGATCCTTTAAGAATGTTTATAATCAGCCAGAAAATCAGAGCACTCTGGGCTTTAACAAGGGCGTAGCTTTAAATGTGAACCACAGCATGATAAATATCTGCTGATTTTTAGAGGGTCAGAGGTCATATAATATATGCATGCACATGCCTGTGTAATTGCTTTGGGTAGGTAACACATTCAGCAGCTTTGTAGGCCAATTCACAGACCCTCCCCAAAATCATGTAATATGGCAGCTTCTGGTGTGGAAGCACAATGTATAAAATTTGGAAATCACAATGGTGAGCTCACCATTTCTCACCATTATCCTGCACGCTCCGACACAAAGTGACTGAACTAAGAGACATTAATACACACACACACACAGAGTCACTGAAAATCACAGATACACACCCTCTGCGACACATTGTGCCTTGTTCATAAATAAAAAAAAAAAAACAAAAAACTAAATTATGCATTTTCCCCCGAGCACATAAACCAAAATTAAACATCTGTGAGTATAGCAATACATGTGGATACTACGATGGGGCTTTTTCAGTTAATGCTTTTTTGTATATAAGCTATAGTATCTTTAGAATGGCCCACTGCTGACATTGATATCTGGGAAGAGACATTCCGGGCAGCGGACAGAGGCATTAGCACTGAGAGTGAGAAACAGGAAGGGACAGAGCGCCACCCTGCTATACAGTACGGCATCTGCGTCTCCACAGCATCTCCCCCCACGCGTTGGGGGAGGGGTTAAGAATCACTCAGCCAAAAGCTTATTGATGGGGTGGCTTTTGTTTATTATATTAATAACTCGAAACCCGCCATCAACTCATGGGAGAGCCACCGTAACCCTTTTACTTTTTAAATCCATCAGCAGCGCGCAGTGGCCATCCCTGTCTCATTTCTGTTAAAGGTTGAAAGTAATCGCATCACTGTTTTTTTTTTTTTGTTAATGTTGTTATTTCGAGGGCCATCGGTGCTATTGATCATGTCGGCCTGCAGACGTGAAACCCCAGTGACGGCAAACGGCCAGAGAAGAGGAAATGACTGATTAATATGAACATGAAATATGACATAATTCATATAAAAACACTGACAGTTGCTCACTGAGGAGGTGGGGGGTAGAGGGGAATTAGGGGTGGTCTGCTCGGAGAGGAGGGAGGGGCATTCAGGTGGGTTGCAGAGAGAATGGACAGAGAGAAATTCTGTGCAGTATGGCTCTGCTTACCAACTCATCATTAGCTTATGAGTGCTTCAGCAACCCTGCCGATTTGAAGCCATTTACATTTAATGACCATTTGAAAGAGGAAGTGTTTTTTTCTTTTATTTTTTTTTCCAGATCACATTCACCAAACCATTTTCACATTTTGATTTTATAGAGATTTTTGGTCTGAAGCTAAGCATAAGCAGCAATGAAGGACCTTCAATCTATCATGTGCATTTTAACCATAAAGTACAAATTAGCCACCATGTTTAAATAAATGCTGCACATGGCAACAGTGCTGAGAAGGTCTGGGTTGTTTGTTGTTTACAGGTGAATAGCTTCAATCCTCAAGGGCAGCAGAGATTTTAGAGGTTTTTCTTGAACCAAAGGATTTAATTACTTGATTTGAATCAAAAAAAGCAAAGAAGTTCTTGATAAATTGGTTATTTAAAATCACCTCTATAAATTGTGCTGGACCCCTCTGGCCCTTCAAGGACTGTGTCCTTGCGCTAACTTTCCCAACAAATATACTGCTTGCTGCAGGGAGGTACAGAGAATCGTTCTTTTTTTCTTTCCACAAATGAATTATTGAGAAATAAAACGTACAAGTGAAAAAAAGAATCGCTCTGTGCCATTAATCTTAAAAAAGAATAAGTGTCCCTGCGTAGGCATGTTTTATTAAAAGGTTTTAGCATTTTTTTCTGTTTTAGATGACGCTTCAGTGCTTTGCAAGTCACACACAGACACACACACCCGCTTTCAGATGTCATTATTACTAGAGGCAAGGAATGTTAGTCTCTCAGTGAAAAGAGGGAAAGATCATGTCCAGGAGGGGGGAAACTGTCTATGTGTGTCGCCATGAATATTTGTCCAATTATATGTCAGGTACAGCCTGGAAATGAGCACAAGTGAAGCTTACACATAACACTCTCATAACATTCCTTTAACACTGTAGTAATGTTAAAGTGTTCCCGGAGGATCATGGTCATATGATGAGAGAGCTTGTGGCCATAGGTGTATAGAGAGCATTGTCTTGTCTCTGGACTGAGGCAGTGACAGGTTAATCCTCGGAAGACAGATTGTAGCGTGCGAGGTGCAGTATTGATTGGATGAGCAAAGACACTTTGTCCATTAAAAGGAAGCCCGCGGCCCCCGCGCATGTCGTCTGCGCACATCAGGGCCACGTTGGCATGCAGCAGGGCTTGCATCCTGGTTCAGTTCATCTGAAAGCCCCCCCAAGCGCATGAACTGGGTCAAAACAACAACAAGTATGTGAAAGTACAGAACACAAGGATACCCGTGGAAACAGTTAATTGTGCTAGCAATCCTTGCTAGCTCTGAAAGCCTCTTGTCTTGCTTTGCACTGTTGTCCTTCCTCTCTGCTTCCACCTTGCTCTGCCTATCAATCAGACAAAATCGTTTTTGTGTTGTGCCATTTGCAATAGGAAGAGTTGCAAAAATTCTTGCAAAGTGCAACAAGAATATGCTTATTAGAAATGAGTTATGAGCTGTATTTCCTTGGTGTTAGCATTGACCTGTTAGAGTGCTGTTTGTCATGCTGTTGCTTTCCCCTGTGTATAAAGAAAACTTCAATAAAGAAAATATTTAAACGGGAGCCTGTCTGTTTTCGCAGACTATTTCAGAGCTCAGAGATGGTCCTGGAGTGCCCGGAAAGACTGCCGGGTAAGGGCTCTTCACGGTCAGTGCTGGACGCTGATTGCCTGGGTTGGAGACCGTTGTCTGTTAGGGCATTCTGATTGTACAGTATGAACGGGCAATTGAGCAGAATGTATTGGGGGGGGGGGGGGGGGGGGACTGAGTGACATTACCAGGACCAAGAGTGGCTTTATCTGCGTCTTTAATGTTTAATCACCTGTTTTAAATAAAATATTACATACCGAGAGATGAACTTCACCCCCAACACACCCCCACGAGTTAACTGCGAAGGAAAGGGAATGGAAGCGCTTCAGATTTTCGAGAAGTGGGTGAAAAAAGCATTTTGAGATTTGCTGCTGCAAATACTTACACATCAAGGAGATCCTCAAGCTAACTTTTACTGGTGGAATTACAGGCCCCGGTCCATTAACGTTAACGTTTTGCTAAAAGCGAAAAGGACGGAATACATGGGTCTGTGCAAAAAACAGGCACTCTTTGGAATAAAAAATAATATTTTGTAAATCTAGCTAGCTAACGTAGCCATCTGGCTTTTCCATCCGTTCCATCCAGCATTATAAATGGATAACATTGTAAAGAACTGTAACCTATGTAAGTCGCTTTGGATAAAAGCGTCTGCCAAATGAATAAATGTAAATGTAAAATAGTTCTCCCTAATGCGCGATAACGTTAGGTAACCATGTGGCCGCTTTTTTAAGCTTTGTAGTGAGGCAGCGAACAGTGAATCAGACCTCATTTTCTTTAGCGAAGTTAATTCTTTTAAAGAAATAATGGACATTGCCTTCGGGCGTGTTCACATGTCACCCCTTTTAGGCTACCCCTTGTGTTGTGCGCTTCAATGGTTTTCCACATTGCGGCGAGTCAGGCACGCTAAATTAGACGTTTGCGTTACACGTTACAGTTCTGAGCAATAAACATTAACTTTGGCGAATGTTATTTTGCCAAGGTATGTTAACGTTAATTTCTCCTTTTCAGTGGCCAGCATTATTGATAAGACCAATCTCATTTTATGACAAAAAATCAGGAACTTGTAAACTTACGATTTCCTGAAGATATCCTTGGGAAGAAACACCTGTTTAACAAAGTGCGTTATTGTAAGTCCTGCACCAATTGATGATTACGACAGAACGCGGTTTGGCAGTTCATTTGTTTCGAGTTCAAATTAAAGTAGAAACACGCGCACTTTCAAAATCTGAATTTTTGCCTGTCAGTCAATATTCAAACAATCCAATGAAATATGGGCCTACTATATCCTGGCTAGGAATGGAAGAAATGCAGAGCAGGACTTCTCAGGGCCCTTACACTTGCACAATGGAAAAACGTGCAGAATTTTCCACAATAGTAAATGCTTTTCTTTAGAAACTAAAGTCAGCGTGACCCTTATTCCCACGGAGAAAAATGTTCTTTCTGATACCACCCTGTAACGCCATACGCCTTGTAACCACGGGCAAATTCACCGACAGTGCTATCCAACAAAAATGACAAAAAAAAATCTTCAGGAGAAGGCTTTACAGTATCAGATAAAAAGTGGAATAAAGTGGATTATGTTACATTACGTAATTAAGCGTTACGTTTGGTGATGATAGGGTGGTTAGATGCATTCGGAAATTTCAGTGTTCAGTATAACTGTACTTTCATTCAGCTACAACTTTACTTGCACATGCATAAAGAATACTTCCCAACGCTATCAGCTAACTTTGCGTTGTTTCACGCGTCCTGTTAACACCGGGCTATCATTATAGCGTAGTGGGGAAGACCCAAAGAGATTCCCGGATGGGCCACTGTTCTTGTACAATTGGTCAAGATACTTAACCCGAATTGCCTCTGTGTATACCTGTCTATCTATCTATCTATCTATCATATAAAGTTAAGTCGTACAATGAAATCCAGCCTCTACCTGGGCCGCGCGCTCCCGGTCACATTTGATGCGCGTTCCCAGCGTTACAGCTCACGAACCAATCCCTTGTCTCGCGCAGGGTTTCCATGGAGACGTGTCTACAAGCGCAACAGTCAGAAGCGCGAGTTAGAGCAAACGCTGAGCACGGCAGAACTCCACTTCTATAACAACTTTTTACAACTTTAGCTCTTTTTTTCTCCTTAAAAAGTGTTATTCGAATGACAAATTCATGAAAGCTCGATAGCCAAGGAACTTCTAGCTGAAAAGTTAACCGCGTAGGTAGCTCTTCACTCCGACAGAAAGGTGTCTTCTGCCAATTGAATGAAACATTTTCCTTAGACAGCTAACATTATGTCTCACTGACTAACACTTGGCTACCCAACAGTAAAATGTTACTGTAGCTAGTTAGCTTTGCCGGGGTTAACTACTAGTTGACTTGCTAGCTAGCTACATTTTAGTAAGTACACGATTGATTGCTGCCTTCAAATGGCTAAATAGCTAGCTAGCAAGTTGAAAACGGTGGCTAAATTGCCGAGAATTTTTCGTTTTTCCAGTTGAAAAGGCGACAGGCTAGCTAGTCTCCGTAGCTAGCAAGTTAATTCAGTGTCAGCCTCGGTTTCCGACGTCTTTGGTAAGTAAAACGGCTTAAGAAATTGATTCAGTGGGTTAGTTAATGCTGTACAACCAGACATCCACCAACTGAATGTAGTTTGGTAGCTAGTGACAACTAGTTAAACGGCCGGTTAGGGTCTCAAGTCAAGTGAATTTTGCCATAGGAAATTATTTCAGCTACAGGCCTTTCTCCCAGAAATTGATAACAAGAGTTTACATTTATTCATTTGGCAGACACTTTTATCCAAAGCAACTTACATAGGTTACAATTCTTTACAATGCTATCCATTTGTACAGCTGGATATTTACTGAGGCTATTGTGGGTTAAGTACCTTGCCCAAGGGTACAGCAGCAGTGTCCCAGCAGGGATTGAACCAGCAACCTTTTGGTTACAAGTCCTACTCCTTAACTACTATGCTACACTGCTGTTGAAGGTTTAGTAAGTGAAAGATGGTGGGGTAACTGACAAGTGAGGGAGGACCTAGACGTGGCATCATATATCAATAAATAAATCTCTGATTGGAAAAAAATCAGACATACCTTACTTAGAGGTCTGTCTTGTGCAATTTCATATGGTTGCCTACACATTTTTCCAACCAGACTTGATTGTCACCTCAAGCCTATGGAGAGGATTAGAAGTCTGACCTCAGATGCAGATATTTAATGCAGCTGACCCCCGGCAGGTGCAGGAGTTTGGGGTTTTACCCAGGGAAGGGCCAGCTGCCGGTGGTCACAGCTTACGCGCTGCTCTGTGTGGTCGTTCACAGCGAGCGTAAGGGGGCGCCATGGCAGACCCAGCGACCCCTCATGCCAAACGCTCATCCTCGGCTAAATCCAAGCACTCAGGCTCGGGGAAACGGCGGCACCACAAGGCCCACCGCACCACCCCGGATGTGATCAAACCCCCGCCGGACTCACAGGAGGTTCAGCCCGCAGGTGAGGGAGGCGCAGGTACCGAGTGCGGTTCCGTAACACCGGCTCCGCAGCGCAGGGCCTGTGCTTCACACAGTCTGAAGTGGAGGGCATAGCTAAGCTTGATTTTGTCATCAACAGAATGTAATCAAATCAAATTCCAATTGTTATTTCCCTTTTGAAAATTAGGTTCTTATTCTTTCGGTGCCGGTGTAGGGGTAAATTAATGATGCAGAAAATTCAGTGCCGGCCAAGCACACAGCACTTATCTTTTCATTAGTATTGCTTAGAGCTTGCGTGGTAGGTTAACACAAGGCCTCTGCTATTGCTGTCTGTGTAGCAGAGGTCCCGGAGGTGACCGTCCAGGTGGACATACCTGAGGAGGTGGACAAGAGCTTACAGTACAAGGAACTGGTACAGTATACCTGAATTCCCTGAGTGCTCACTAATTTACCATAAAATCAGCTGTACAAGTTGAACCTGCACGGTCCCCCTTTTGTAATCATAGATAATAAAATCGTTATAACTCCCACAGGGAAATTATGGTGTAATAGCTCCAAGAACAGAGGTGAACACCAAGCTGAACTGTAAATTACACATTATGAAACCCTCTGGTCTGCACTGCACTTGCTGAATCAATCAATCAGTCAGTCAGTTAAATGTTATTTGATATAGCATTCTTAACAAAGGAGGTGTCACAGAGCACCTCACAGAGTGAATTTCATAACCATTCTTGTCATACTGGGCGTAACTCGAAGAAACAGCGATTATGCTTTGGCAGCAGGGAGGTAGACGCTCAGGGTGTTAGTAATCGAATCAGTGAGTTGTGATCAATTTGTGTTTTATGCAGGGCAGAAAGATGGAAAAGGAAACAAAGTTGTAATGGAACACCTTCCAGTTTCAGTAAAATATCTCATAATGAAACATTTGCATATCAGAGAACAAAGAAATCACCCCCAAATGAAGAAACAGCTGCACATTTTTTCCTCTGTCCCCTGGTGGCAACCAGACACAAACTTTCAGGGAGGATTTGCTTTATTTATTTTGGTAGCAACATGCTAGGTTTAAGAAACAAAGAAACTGAGCTACAACATGCACATGATGCACAGTATTATCAGTTATTGGCAGCTGAAGCAGAGGAAGCAGGCAGGAGATACAGTAAAGAGCAGGGCCTCTGGGCTGATCAGGGCTAGAGTTTCCTCGCACGGATCCAGAGTAAAATAAATGTTGAAGTGGGTGTGGGATCTTAGCAGCATCCGGCAGAGAGATGGAACTGAGCCGTCTCTGAGATTAGCACCCAGGAACCGCTACTGATGAGCTGAAGTGTTTCAGTCGGGCTGCGGTAATAACTTCTGTGCCGAGACGGCTCGGCTCAGACAGCCAAGGAAAGAAGGAGAACTTGGACAAAAAGATCGGAATATCATTTCAGAGCTGACAGGCGGGTGAACCTTCTCTGTCCTTGCGGAATGCAGGTAATTGAATTAATTAGCATGTTCTCAGCTGCTAACAGAGAAGTGGCCTTTGCATTGAGTGACCCACACCCCTGCAGCGCTTCACCTCGAAAATGTTGTTTAGCCGGCGGGGGGTGGCAGCATTGTCCCTGTTCACCTGCCGTTTGCCTGTGCAAAACGGAGACGGGAATATAGTGTATAAGCCAAACTCAGCTTACAATTCCTACGCATCGTGCACAGGCTAAGACAATTCTCACCTAAGATTCTAAAGAGTAATGACTAGCAGGTTAATTTCAAAGCTGTGGCGCCATGACAACAATGGGGTTTGTTTTTGCAATGCTGTCCTGTCTGCCCATCTCCCCATCAAAGAGACCACTGTTTAAGAAGCGTGTGGCTCTGAGTGGTGTGACGGAGGAGTCCTGGACAGAGGAGAATGACCAGGCCCTGGACACCTTCATCGGAGTGACATCAATCCGCACGCTGATTGTGTACCTGGACCCCTTGACTGGGCTGCGGACGCTCTTCAGTATGCCAGCAGAGGTACAGCCCTGGTGTGCTCACTCTCCTCCCGGTAATGAGGCAGAGAAGCAAGCTATTTTAGGGCACATGCATTACAGCACTGTCAAGTAATAAATATAAATGCACTGTAGTTTTCATAAGCATTGCAGCTGAATAGCCTGCTCTGGAGCTCGCAGCAGGAGTTCCGTTTTACTGGTGATGCAGGGACTCGCAAAGCCCTTTCCAACACTGCATGCTTTTTCCCTCCTCATTTTCCTCAAGATATAGTGCTTTGTCTCGAATGCCAGAGGGGTCCCCCCCATCGGTCCTCAGGGTTCATGCCTCTCTGCGTCTCTCCCTCTCCTACCTTCTCCTTCTCTCTCTTTGCCTCTCTTTCCGTCTCGGCCCTGCAGCTGGTGGAGCAGCTGGCCTACTTCATCCGGGCGGAGGAGGCCTTCATCATGGCGGAGAACTTTGAGAGCTCGGTGCAGTTCGGCACGGTGCGGGGCGGGGCCATCGAGGGGCTGCTGCGGCTCATGAACGGGGTGCATGTGCCCCTGGTCACCCTCAGCACCGCCTGGCCCGAAAGCATCAAGAACAACTACTCTGCCCACCTGCATCGCTTCCTCACCAACCTCACAGGTCTCCCACAGCGCCCTCTGCTGGGCTCCTCCACATGCCTGTAGTTCACAATCACACACTTACACACACCACAAACACTCACACACACACACATTTTACTAAGAACCACACATGTGCATACACCACATGCACACACGCACACATACTCCACACTTACACACACTACACACACACACACACACACACACACTCACACACACACGCACACCACACACACTCACACACACACACACATTTTACTAAGAACCACACATGTGCATACACCACATGCACAGACACGCACACACACACACACACACCCCACACTTACACACAACACACACACACACACACACACACACACACACACACACACACACACACACACACAAGTAATAATCATACATGTGCACACACCATACACACACACACACACACTAGTAATAATCATACATGTGCACACACCATACACAAACACATACACATACACACACACACACACACATTATTCAGAATCACACATGCGCGCACACACACATTTTCCCTTTGGGTGATCGCTCAGTTCTTTCGTTAATTTTCCCAGTCTCTGTTCCATGATTCCCTTCCACTCGTCCTTTTTTGCCCACTTAAATGCTGATTCCATAGTCGTGTCTCTCTGTAGCAGTACATTTTTTTCTGGGCTGGTAACCCACCTAAAACAGTGTAACCAAGTGAAGCAGCGTATCCCTGGTTTCACTGATGCGGTGGCCTTTCTTCTTTTTCTCCTTTTATCCACCCCTCTGCCTCTCATTGTGCCCTAGTGTTCTCACGCTCCCTCGTTTTATTTTAGACAGCTTTCATTCAAGGATTTTCTTTCATGGGTTTTTATTATCTTTTATATCCACCTTTGACTGCAATCATCTTAGTCAAGAGTTAAGAACAGTTTGAGGTGACCAGATGAGAGGAAGTCATTGAACTCAGATTCGAGGAAGTGAGAGAGATGCTGAGGATGATAGCGGCCACTGCTTTGATGTGAAGGAGGGCTAAATCCAATGGCCACATTTTACAAGCATTTCATTCACAGCAATTTTACGCTGGTTTGCCTGCATTTGTCTTAGTCTGGAAGGTCAGAAAATGCTGCCATTTATTATGATTTTGAACATAAATTTTCCTAGTTGTTTGCTGTCATTTGTGTCATTCCCCACTCAGGTTGTTTACATTTTCGGCCTTGTACTGTGTGCAAAAGCATTACATGGGTTTTGTTATAACTGTGTAACCTTTCCCCGGTGTAATGTAAAAAGGCTTCTCTTTCCTGCTTTGTTTGGTGTAGATGGGGCCAGTGTGTGTTGCCACTGTCTTGGCAGCTTTTGTGTGAAGTGTGAAGTAGCAGTTTCTCTGTTCCCTGTGTGAGGGGTATAGTTCAGTGGTTAGGAAAATGGGCTTTAAGCTTGCGAGCTCTGACACTGTCAGCGTACACATAAGCAGAGCTGCTTGAGGTTACCTGGTATATCTATCTCATTTGGGACTGCTAATTCAGGGAAATCACACACACACACACACACACGGATAACTGTTTCTCAGTTCTCAGCTCATAAGTAGCTCCGTGATGCAGTGTGATGGTGATATGGGTATGATGTGGCGATGGTTTTCAGATACCAGGTTCAAGCTGGAGGGGCAAACAGTACTATACATTCCCATGGAAGCGCTGCAGTTCAGCCGTGAAGTGGCTGCCAAGGACAAGGAGCTGGTGCAGAGGATGGAGAGTAAGAACCCTTTCATGTACACTGGTAGTGTTACGCTGTAGTCATACTGTGATCCTACAGTAAGCCATAGCCCACCCACTGCCCATACTGATGTGCTACTGATACAGTATGAGGTCCTGTGTAAGAATCATGCGTTAAAGGTGTAAGTTATTTGCTAATACACTGTGTTTGATTCTTACACCATTCAATGATTCATAAAAAAAGAACAAGGTAGTCTGTAATTTGGTACTGTATTACTTTCCTACAGTTCCTGACATTTTGCTGAGAAGGGGTACAGTGTAACCAAGCTGTATCTTATAGGTGGCTGGGGTGGAAACTGGAGAGGCACATTTAGCATGTACTCTCTCTCTCTCTCTCCCCCCCTCTCTCCCTGTGTGCTCCCAGTGGTGATGATCCACTGGACGCGGCAGATTAAGGAGGTGCTGAACGCCCAGGAGACGCTGGATATGGGCGAGAGCTCGGGGCCCCTGGAGGAGATGGCCTTCTGGAAGAGCCGCTGCTTGAATCTCATGGGCATCAGCCACCAGCTGGAGAAGCCGTGTGTGGGCCACGTGCAGGCCATCCTACAGCTCTGCAAGTCCACCTACGTCCCGGCCTTCTGCAAGCTCACCAAGTGCATCCAGGTGCAGCACGGGAGGCAGGACTGTGTCTCTGCGCCACTGCGGGGTCATAGGTCATTAAACAGGGGACACATACACTTCACTATCATGCATGTGCAGCTGTATGTTTGTGCCTGAGTGTGCATAACTGTATGAACTGTATTTCTTTTAGTGTTGGTGTTTGTGTTTAACTGCTCACTTCTCTGTGTCTGAGTGTACACTGCTCTCTGTGTCTGAGTGAACATTACTCTCTGTGTCTGAGTGTACACTACTCTGTGTCTGAGTGTACACTACCCTCCGTGTCTGAATGTACACTACCCTCTGTGTCTGCGTGTACACTACCCTCTGTGTCTGAGTGTACACTACCCTCTGTGTCTGAGTGTACACTACCCTCTGTGTCTGCGTGTACACTACCCTCTGTCTGAATGTACACTACCCTCTGTGTCTGAGTGTACACTACCCTCTGTGTCTGAGTGTACACTACCCTCTGTGTCTGAGTGTACACTACTCTGTGTCTGAGTATACACTACCCTCTGTGCCTGAGTGTACACTACTCTGTGTCTGAGTGTACACTACCCTCTGTGTCTGAGTGTACACTACCCTCCGTGTCTGAATGTACACTACCCTCTGTGTCTGAGTGTACACTACCCTCCGTGTCTGAATGTACACTACCCTCTGTGTCTGAGTGTACACTACCCTCTGTGTCTGAGTGTACACTACCCTCTGTGTCTGAGTGTACACTACCCTCTGTGTCTGAGTGTACACTACTCTCTGTGTCTGAATGTACACTACCCTTTGTGTCTGAGTGTACACTACTCTGTGTCTGAGTGTACACTACCCTCTGTGTCTGAGTGTACACTACTCTGTGTCTGAGTATACACTACCCTCTGTGCCTGAGTGTACACTACCCTCTGTGTCTGAGTGTACACTACCCTCTGTGTCTGAGTGTACACTCCTTTCTATGCCTGTATGCAGGATGGCTCCCTGCAGGCCCAGTCCAACCTGACTTTCCTGTCCCTGCTGCGGGAGCCGTGTGAGGAGATCGCTTGCCTCAAGCCCCGGGAGGTGGCACCCAAAATGGTCCACCTGCTCAACCTGGTGCGCTTCATCTGGATCAACTCCAAGTACTACAACACCCGCGAGAGGCTGGTCGCTCTCTTCCGCAAGGTATGGAGAAACGCAGTCCCGGGCGTCCTGCTCGCCCACCCTTCCACGCTTCTGCATCTCTGTATCAGAGGGCCACTAGCTTTATACTCCTGCGGGGCTTTATTTCAATCTCCAGTTACTCAAGAGCAAAAAGGAAAGCGTTTAACCTTGACTAATTACATTTTGACCCTGCGACAGCGGAATTGCTTCAACCCCGCTGTATTTCCCTCTGTTTCATTTTTTCCTCTTTCGAAGAGACATCATTCTGCTCCTCCTTTGATGACACTTCAAGGTAGCGGCAAACGCATGGAGAGAGTCCCGTTTAATTGTTTCTTCAGGTTCGTGTGTCTGCGGCTCTCAGCTCACAGCTCGCAGCGTAGGTTTCTCTGTGTCCTCGGATGCTCACAGGAGCCCAGTACCAAGAGTTTCATCTCAAGCAGATCATTGGTTAATATGGGGAAAAAAGCAGCACTGTTGTAAAGCACGCACCCCACGCCCCGCCCCCCGACACCTCGGGGACCGGGGCCGATTTTGTGCGTGTATGATTCCACAGTATCTATTCAGATCCACGTTTTGTTTGTACCGTTTGTTTGCTTTGTGTCTTTTTGTGAAAGGAAAGTCCGTTTGGCAGCCAGGCCGCGCCGTGCCATCGCTGGGTGGGATTGCGCTCAGAGGGCACTTAAAAAGCCAAAAGCTGAGAGAGGCCTCAGGACCTTCCGCCAGCAGTGGCCTGGATTTGGGTCCTGGACCTGCCTGCCGAGGCGTGCTGTTTTTGATGTTATTTGCAGGGTAGTCCCTAGTGTGGTATCACATTCAGTGGCAGCTTTTTATTCGACGCAGAGTGGAGAGAGGCAGGCTATTTCTGCAGCACTCTCAGTGCGTTTTTACAGTCCTCATGGTCCAGAGGGTTCCTCCCTCCTGTGGCATAAAACCCTATTTATTTTCACAGGCCCTGCTGCACTCAGAGAGCTCAGGCATAACTACACTTCACAATTCTCTTTCCGCTGTAAAACATGGATAATAATTCCTTATCGGAGGTCATTTGGTTGGCATGGGCCCTGCCCGTGTTAACCTCTCCTCTCCACTCCATTTCTGCATTTCTGGAGCCTGTTTCTGCTCTGGAAAATCTAATGTCTGCTTTAATGTGATTTCCTAATCACGGAGCGTTGAAAGCCACAGGCTTGCACTGGCGCACTGGTCTGTTCAAAGCAAACAGCTGGTGTAATTTTTTCAGGAATAACAGTTGATGTTGTTGCTTTTATTTCCATTATTGTAATCATCATCACTGCCATCTTCCATCCTCCTCCTCCTCCTCCTGCTCCTCCTCCTCCTCCTCCTCATCCTCATCGTCCTCCTCCCCATCTTCATCATCATCATCATCATCATCATCCTCATCTGCCTCTCTATGTGCTGGTTTATTTGAGGTATTTGATGCACACAGGGCTCTCCTGTGCCCTCTCCCGCACCTTCCCTCTCATCTCGACTGCACAGCTCCATCTGCTGTGTTTCTCAGGCCGGAGTCTGTGCTTGTTTTTTTTTTCCTTTTCCATTAGTTTTTACAAGGAAAAGGAGGAGAAAGTCACTGTTAGATTCTGCTGCAGAAACAAGATGTGTTTCCCTCCACTGCATGTGACAGAGGTGTGGATGAGGATCTGTGGCGGCTCAGGAAGGCAGCTGATTATGAAAGAGCTGCCGGCTCTCTGGAGAATACGCTACCTTTCAGGGACATATGCTGTCTGCACCACTTATTTATTTATTTCCGTATTTTAAGAAACAAAATCAGTCTTAACTCTTAAGTTGTTTTAACGCTGCACTGTTCCCAACCTTTAGTGTTAATGGGGGTTTTTTAGCATTTACATATCAATTCTGTTTCTTCCCTCTGTTTTGTCTTGATTAAAAAAACTGATTTTTGTCTTGCTGTGTAATGAGAGCGTGAAGCGTTTTTCTCTCAAAATCACAGTGCTAAGGAGGGGAGCCTCTTTGTCTGGCTTTCAGTTAATAATCAAAGAAATACGGAGAATTTTGCTCTTTACTCCGTGTTAAGCTACACCTCGCTCTTAATTGCATGTGCGTTTTTTACCGTCTTCTCTCCCCATCTTGGCTCTTTGTCTTCCCGAAGTTGGGCTGAATGGGTCTCATCAGTGGGCCTTTCACCTGGGCTCAGCTGTGTCTCTCCCACAATGCACCACTCCAGAGCGCCCCCTACGCACCCTGCTCTCCGCCGCCGCTTATTCATTGAGCCATTAGCCGGCGGGGTTGATTGCTCTAACCTTTTACATGAAAAGGTTTGGAGAAACGAGAGTGCGCCGGGGTTCTGTCAGAGCCGGGACTCCTGACAGCGTGTCATTCCGTTCCACTTACACGCCCGCTCAAGCACGCGCCTCCCCCGCAAACGAGTTCATTACGCCGACACCGTCCACATTATGTAGGAGTCAATGCTCCAGTGTTGGGGAACATGCGGAGCTGCCTTTGTTTATGGAGATTTGATGTTTGATTGCAAATATTGTGAGCTAACATGGAGTCATGTGCTCCCTCTGGCAAAAAAAATAATGAAGGTTTGATCTGTCTCTGCAGCTCCCTGTCTTTTTGTGGACATATGTGTGAAATGCTAAAATGCAACATTTCTTGAAACTTTAGCTCATTGGCTTTTCCGTGGAGAGAGTCTGTGGAAGTAGCGCTCATTTCTGATTACACTCTGTGGAATATATGAAGTCATCCTGAATAATGGCATCTGTCAAAACAAAGCACAGTGATTACACTAACAGCGTCTGCTGTCTGGTGTGTGTGTGTCTGTGTGTGCGCGTGTTTCTCTCTGTCTGTGTGTCTTTGTGTGTGTGTTTGTCCGCGTGTGTGTGTGTGTGTGTGTGTTTGTCCGTGTGTGTGTGTGTGTGTGTTTGTCTGCGCGTGTGTGTGTGTGTGTTTGTCTGAGTGTGTGTGTGTGTGTGTGTGTGTGTGTGTATGTGTGTGTTTGTCCGCGCGTGTGTGTGTGTGTGCGCGTGTGCGTTTGTGTGTTTGTGTTCGTCTGTGTGTGTGTTTGCATTTGTCTGTGTGTGTGTGTGTGTGTGTGTGTGTGTGTGTGTGTGTGCTTGTGTGTGTGTGTGTGTGTTTGTGTTTGTCCGTGTATGTGTGTGTGTGTGTGTGTGTGTGTTTGTGTTTGTCCGTGTGTGTGTGTGTGTGTGTGTGTGTTTGCGTTTGTCCGTGTGTGTATGTGTGTGTGTGTGTGTGTTTGCATTTGTCTGTGTGTGTGTGTGTTTACGTTTGTCCGTGTGTGTGTGTCTGTGTGTGTGTGTGTGTGTGTGTTTGTGTGTGTTTGCGTTTGTCCGTGTGTGTATGTGTGTGTGTGTGTGTGTGTGTGTTTGCGTTTGTCCGTGTGTGTGTGTTTGCATTTGTCCGTGTGTGTGTGTGTGTGTTTGTGTTTGTCCGTGTGTGTGTGTGTGTGTGTGTTTTCTCACAGCTGAGCAATGAGATTATTCGCCTGTGCTGCCGGGAGATCTCGCTGGACCGGATCTTCGAGGGCTATGTGGTGTCCAGCAAGCAGACCCTCAACGAGTGCATCCAGTGCTGCCTGACCTGGAAGGAGAAGTACCTGCACACCTCTCAGCTGCACCACAAGTACGGCCGCCTCCTGCCCCTGGCCGGGGCCTCCCTCTGCGGGCAGCACCTGAACGTCCGGCAGTGCCTCTGCCCCTCCCCTCCCCACGTTTCACACATTCAGGGAAAAAGCTGAAACGCCACAGGGAAGTGGTGGTGACTCACCCTTGTACAGTCTCCCTTTGGTCCAGTACAGTTACAGTGAAATTTCTTTGTTTCCCTCTCAGATTGCAACCCAGTATTTGTCAGGAAATGCCCACATGCATGCACACACACACACACGCACACACACACACGCTCAGTCTCACACGCACACACACACACACACACACGCTCAGTCTCACACGCACACACACACACACACACACACACACACACACACACACACACACACACACAGTCTTGCATAAACACACACATACACACATATACACACACATGCAGTCCCACACACACACACACACACACACATGCGCAGTCCCACATGCGCACACACACACACACACACACGCTCAGTCCCACATGCATGCACACACACACACACACACTCACACACACTTAATTATGCCAAGGTTTGATTGTTCTCAGAGCCTCAAGGCCTCAGCTGTGGTGAGCAGCTCTGTGGCTGAATGACTTCCACTTTCCTCACACACCCATGTCCACCAGCACGGATCGACCCAGAATCGACCCAATTAAGGGAGCGGTTAGCTCAGTCAATGCTGGGGTTAGGAGAGCGCGCTAAGCCTACCACCACCAAACTCCTTCCAAAACCAGTTCTCTCACCCCCCACCCCCTGTCCACCATCCAGAGACTCTGCTCTCCACCTCGCCCTAATATTGTGTTCCTCTCAGGGTTCAGTCATGGGGCAGCCAAAAACAGCCAGTATTACAGATTAGAAAATCTGATTATGATCAGAGCATCTGCCTTGGCTGTGGCAGACGCACGGTTTTGCACAGAGACACGTTTAAATATTTTACCACGCTTCTTTATCACGCCCACAGAGTCATTATTAGAACGACTGCGTCAGGGTATGAACAAAAATAAGATCGTCAGCAACCTTCTCTGATAAGAAGTTTGTTTGCTAAAGTGATACCGTGGGAGATGATTCTTTTCTGAGCATTTTTAAAAAAACCAAGTGCTAATGTAAGACATGAGATTAATGAATTGCCAATCAAAGGCCTGTCTCCCGAGTACCAGCAGGGGTAGCCCTTAATTAAGGACTCGTTGTTTCTGGCTGTTTGATGTGGCGTTGGCGCTGACCCTGCCCGATCCCGAGTGCGTGGTGAGAGAGAGAGAGAGCGCAGTTTATTTGGTCGGAGTGACCCCGGGGGGTCAGTCGATATCGCCCGGGTAACGTCTTAAACAAGTGAGTGTGGCTGCAGTGCGCGGCCGAATGAGCAGCTCTGTGATTAATGAGGCCTGGCCACCACCTGCCCTCCCTCTGTGCTGCTCTCTCGGTGGCCTCTCCTTCTCTCCTCTGCCTTTCTCTCTCCCTCGTCCCCTCTCCTTCTCTCTCTGCCTTTCTTTCTCCCCCTTCTCTCTCTCTTTCTCTGTCACCCTCTCTCTCCCTTCCATCTCCCCTTCGCTCTATCTCTGTCTGCCCAGCTGTTATTTAATTACGGTTAATGACGTTAGATTTCCCAGCCAGTGCCTTCAGAAGAAGCAAAGAGCCAAAGATCACGTTCTCTGCTCTGATGTTTAACCTCTTCTTACCCGCGTACGACTTCCCCGTTAGCCTGACAGGTTGTGTTATTATAAGTAAAGTTATTCATTTGTCATTTTCTAATTAAAACGATCGCAAAACATTACTGCTTTGGCTTCAGTTCACACCATGTATATGAGGAACTTTAAATTAGTGATAGATCTGTTGATTTATGCACCACATTTTATGGTGCTATATGTCATTGTAAATATTATTGTTGGTGCTGTTGACAAAATGAGCAGAATGCTATGTTCATCATAATGTTACATAGTTTTATTTATTCAAATCCAGTTTGTAATTACAGTTCATATTTTTGATAGGTTTGAGCTGAAAATGACGTTTTCAAAATTATTACCATATTCTTCCTTTATAGTTACTTGAAGAATAAAATGTGTTTTATCGTAGTGTGCGTGCAGTGTCAGTAACCTGATTAAGTAGATATGGTATGTAAGCCTATTGAGTAAATATGGAATGTAAGTCTAATTTGCTCGTACTTAAATTTGTAAAATGCATGACCGTGTCCCTACAAAACCGCAAAATTTTCCAGGCATGACTACAGCAAACCTTCTAATGTCTGTGATTAGATCTCTCCTGGGGTAGCAGTCTGTCACAGGTCACGGGTGCTCCTGCTCACAGACATGATGCTTTTCATCCCGACTCTTTGGAGCGACGCAAATAGCCTTAATTAGCTCCTCTAAAAACGGAGCTATACCTGACAGGCCAAATGCCGAAATATTCTGTCGCCAATTCATTCCCTTGGGTTATGGACAAGTAATCAAGTAAGAAAAGTGCAGGACTGAATTACGGCATGTCTATGATCATGTTGGACATGAAAGCGGAGTTTAAAAGCATTACTGCCTGAGCACACTCATGATGTAAATTTGAGAACATGGAAAGACGTGGTCTGGAGAGGCCATGCTTTCAGTGGCCTGTCTGAATGCTGAGCCATACAGGGCCGTATCCTAACTGTTCGGTGGGTTTGGGCAGGTACTCGACTGAAGGCTGGGTGCTGGACCCCACCAGTATCTTCGCCCTGGTGGACGCCTTCATTCAGAGATGTGAAGACCTGCTGGAGGTGGGCTTTCCTCTGGCACAGAGAGCTCGATCCACTGCATTCTTCAGTTAACTGCTTTCATCTACAGTTACATATAGTTTAGTCTAGCTTGTACCTTGTCTGGGCAACCATTGAAACCTGGTCATGCAGCACTTCTAATATCATTAACTAATATTGTTGGTTTGTGTTCACTTGTAAGTCTGCTAAATGAATAAATGTTATAGTAAATGTAATAGTTGCTTAGCAGACACTCTTATCCAGAGTAACTTACATAAGCTACAGTGTTTACATGTTATTAATTCATACAGCTGGATATGTACTGAGGCAGTTGAGGTTAAGTACCTTGCCCAAATGGTACAACAGCATTGCCTGAGCAGGGAGTTGAACCGGCGGCCTTAGGGTTACAGGTCCTGCTCCTTAACACTACGCCTCACAGCTTTCGGCTGGCTGAACGCTTTCTCTGTGTTGCTGCGCTGTGTTCGGCCGCGCTCCCTCAGGTGTGTGACTGCCAGGAACACTTTGCCCGGCGGCTGGAGGGGGACAAGACGCCCCTGCCCTGTTTCGCGGGGCGGCAGGGGGAGGAGCTGACCCGCAGCCTGCTGGAGATGGAGGCCACCTTCGAGAAGAGCCTGCAGACGCTCAGCAGAGTGGGCAAGGGCATTCTGGACGTGAAGAACACCACCTGGCACGCGGATTACAACCAGTCCGTTCAACCAATGGCCGTCTGTCTGTCTGTCTGTCCCCCTGTCCATCTGTCTCCCTGTCTGTCCATTCGTTTGTATGTCTGTGTCTTTCCATCTGTCCCTTTGTTCTTCGGTCTGTCCATCTGTCCATCTGTCTCTCAGCTCTTCTGTCTCCGTTCGGCTACACAAAGGTAGCGTTACCTGTAATCATGTCACATGCAGTGAGCCTTTGATTAGACGGCGAGCAGGGCTGGTATGTTTGGCAGTGAGTGTATTACGGTTAACCTGTTTTTAGAAGATTGCAGTGGCAACAGACAGCTGATCTGGACCACATTCACTGATCACATTAGAGCACTGATCAAAGGCAGCATGCAAATGTGAGTGACAGTGAGGATTCAGGTTCATTTTAACCCCAGCAGTGCCATGCATCCAGGGCTGTCATTAGGGCCCCAGGCCTCACGGTGAAGCAGTGACTCCCTCACTCACCCTGTGGCCTTGTGGCCATGTCCCCCTCTGTCCCCCTCTGTCCCCCTCTGTCCCCCGTGCCCCCTTGTGCCCCCTTGTGCCCCCCTGCGTCCCCCTGCGTCCCCTGGAGGTCTCGGTGGGGTGTTACTTGTGTGTTTGTGATGGCCTTGATGGATGGGGGTCGCTGGAGGTCGCAGTGCCGCAGTGTTATACCGCGATCACACAGCTGAGCTCGCATGTGGGGCAGGTGTTTCACAGCACACAAAGGGGCTCACTCCATCACTCAGTCCGCATTCAGCATAACGACGTCACTGTGTGTTAGTGTTTCTGTGTTCTGTGAGGTTTTTGTTGTGCGCATGTGTGTGGTTATGTCTGTATGGATGTGTGTTTGAGTTGTGTGTGCATGCCTGTGTGTGCATATATGTCTGTTTGTGTGTGTGTGTGCGATAGCACGTTTGTATGTGCTTGTGGGAGTGTGTGTGTGTGACTCTGTGTGTGTGTGACTGTATGTGTGTGCATGTATATGTGCATGTCTCTGATGCGTGTGTGTGCATACGTGTGTTTGTGTGCAGGTTCAGAGCCGGGGTGAAAGATCTGGAGGTGATGATGCAGAACCTGATCTGCACGGCCTTTGAGACGGTCAAAAGCGTGGAGGAGGGAATAAACCTGATCGATGTCTTCCACCACCTGACTGCCAGAGAGGTCTGTCTGTGTCTCTGACCCACACCTAACTGCCAGAGAGGTCTGTCTGTGTCTCTAAACCACACCTGTCTAGGGAGGTCTGACTGTGTCTTTGTTGAACATCTGACTGCCACAGAGAAGTCAGGGCATCTGTATCACACACCTGTCTCAGAGAGGTCCCAGTGCATCTGTCCCGCCACACCAACATCTCTGCAGACATGGAGGCCTGTGTGTTAGACTGAGCTTTAGCAGTGTGTCGTCCTGCAGTCAGGCATACGCTAACTGACTGTAACAGGGAGCACCGAATCACCACCTCTCTGTCCCTGTCTCTGCCTCTGTCTACTCCTCTTTCTCTCTCCCTTTGTTTCTCTCTCTGTCTCTCTTCCTCTCTCTCTGTCTCTCTCACTCTCTCTCTCTTTCTCTCTCTTTCTCTGTGTCTCTCTCCCTCTGTCTCGGCAGTCCATCAAGCACACGATCACCCTGAAGACGACAGAGGTGTACAACCTCTTCAGCAGGGAGGTGAACCTGGTGAACAGAGAGCTGGGCCGCAAGGGGCAGGAGAGGATGGCGCACATCCCCCGCTACGCAGGGCAGGCTCTGTGGGCCCGGGCCCTGCGCCAGCGCATCCAGAGGCCCATGAAGGTGAGTTGGAGCCCCCACCTGCAGCTACACGCTGCTACAGCTACACTGCTACAGCTACACGCTGCTACAGCTACACTGCTACAGCTACACGCTGCTACAGCTACACTGCTACAGCTACACGCTCCTACAGCTACACGCTGCTACAGCTACACTGCTACAGCTACACGCTGCTACAGCTACACTGCTACAGCTACACGCTCCTACAGCTACACACTGCTACAGCTACACGCTGCTACAGCTACACTGCTGCAGCTACACTGCTACAGCTACACGCTGCTGCAGCTACATGCTGCTGCAGCTACACACTGCTACAGCTACATGCTCCTACAGCTACACACTGCTCTGGTGTCGGGGGGTCATTTAGATTAAGTGTGAACTATGCAAAACCTAATGACCGTTTCTGATGTGGGGGCTCCACCCTCAGACTTAAGGTGTGTTAAGACCACACCAGTAAAAAGTTCTGCAGAGACCACCCCCTTTCTCCACCCCAAAAAGTGTCCTGTATAACGACTGTGTAGTTACTGATTTACAGTAGCATCTGGTAACCCATGGCAGACATTTATGCAGGCCGTTGCTCAGGCTGGCAAGTTAATAACTAAATCAGGTAATCACTGTGTTGTTTGTACCAGTTTACCCCCTCACCCCGCCAGTTCTGAGAGTGCTAGGGATAAACCTCCAGGACTGGGGTTCAGATGCCTGGCTGCTCTGAACTGCACTGGTCCTGGGAGCTGTATTCCACAGCCCCCCCCCCCCCCCCCCCACACCCTCACCCCCGCTGTGGTGTCCCTGCAGGTGCTACAGCGCGCCCACTTCATGGTCCAGACCACCGAGGGGGACGAGATGAAGCAGGCGTATGCGCAGCTGCTGCAGACGCTGGACGAGCGCGTGCGCAGAACCTTCAGCGAGTGGTGTCAGCACCTGGACCAGCACAGCCTGAAGAGGCTGGAGCAGCCGCTCATGATCCGCTGCAAGGACCGGCCCAGCATGCTGGACGTCAACTTCGACAGGTCAGAGCCACACACACATATACCTATACACACACATATACTCTATATACATATAGATGCACACACACATATTCTATATACATACAAACATACACACACATATAATCTATATACATATAAACACGCGCCCACATGCACACACAAATATACTCTATATACATATAGATGCACACACACATATTCTATATACATACAAACATACACACACATATAATCTATATACATATAAACACGCGCCCACATACGCACGCATATATAAACTCTCACACACACACATAAACTCACATGCCTACGTACGCACACACACACACACACACACACACACACACACATATAAACTCACCTGCATACACACACGTAAGCTCACCTACATGAACACACTCAAACATCAACACACCTTTATACTTTCATTCACCTACATGCACACACAATTAAACAGTCACACACCCACATACACGCACACAAACATATTTACATACATCCACAAACATATACTCACACATACACGCACACAAACATATTTACATACATCCACAAACATATACTCACACATACACGCACACAAACATATTTACATACATCCACAAACATATACTCACACATACACGCACACAAACATATTTACATACATCCACAAACATATACTCACACATACACGCACACAAACATATTTACATACATCCACAAACATATACTCACACATACACGCACACAAACATATTTACATACATCCACAAACATATACTCACACATACATGCACAGGTATAGGTACACACAGACAGTTGCGGTCCTGCCTGTGTTGATGGAGATGCTGGCTGGCTGTGCTCTCTCTGTGAGGATGTGACTGGCTGTGCTCTCCCTGTGAGGATGTGGCTGGCTGTGCTCTCTCTGTGAGGATGTGATTGGCTGTGCTCTCTCTGTTAGGATGTGATTGGCTGTGCTCTCTCTGTTAGGATGTGATTGGCTGTGCTCTTCCTGTGAGGATGTGACTGGCTGTGCTCTCTCTCTGAGGATGTGATTGGCTGTGTTCTTCCTGTGAGGATATGACTGGCTGTGCTCTCTCTGTGAGGATGTGATTGGCTGTGTTCTTCCTGTGAGGATATGACTGGCTGTGCTCTCTCTGTGAGGATGTGATTGGCTGTGCTGCTCCACAGGAACCTGCTGAAGATGTTCAATGAGATCAGCTACTGGGAGCGGCTGGCGGTGGAGATCCCGCACCAGGTGCTGGAGGTGTACCAGCGCAGGGAGGACCTGCGCAGCCTCAGGGAGAGTGTGCTGCTGGTGGTGCGCGACTACAACAGGTGTGCTGCCCGCCAAGCCTGAGACCGTGCTGCTGACCGCTCTACTGACCGCGCTGCTGACTGCTCTACTGACTGTGCTGCTGACCGCACCTTACACGTGCTGCTGACCGCACCTTACACCGTGCTGCTGACCGCACCTTACCCCGTGCTGCTGACCGCACCTTACACCGTGCTGTTGACCGCACCTTACACTGCGCTGCTGACCACACCTTACACCGCGCTGCTGACCGCTCTACTGACCGTGCTGCTGACCGCACCTTACACCGTGCTGCTGACCGCACCTTACACCGTGCTGCTGACCGCACCTTACACCGCGCTGCTGACCGCACTTTACACCGCGCTGCTGACCGCACCTTACACCGTGCTGCTGACCGCACTGCTGACCACACCTTACACCGCACTGCTGACCACGCCGCTGACCGCACCTTACACCGCACTGCTGACCGCTCTTCTGCCAGCTGAGCCTGAGACCGCACTGCTGACCACGCTGCTGACCGCTCTGTCAAGCACACCAGACTGCACTACCAGCTGTACCTTAGAATGCACTGATAGAACTACATAGACTACAGTGAGTTCACAGAATAGGCTACAGTACAGAGTTCAGGATAGACAACAGTATAGAGCCGTGTATTGTTCTCTCCACTATGGACTGATAATGAGACATTTCAGAGCCATTGTGATGTTATGTTAATAGCCTTAAACAGCTTGAGCTGAAGTAGTCTGAACCCTTGTTTGAAGCAGTGGCATGCACAATGTTAGTAAATATTTTCTTCTCTAAATATGCCTTTGAATGGATGGCAGAGCTGAGAGCTGGCTCTGGGCACAGGGCCAGTGTGCGAGAGATGCCAGTGACAGCACGGCCGTCTAACGTCTCCGTTTCCCACGCCAGGATCATTGGCGCGCTGTCCGCCGAGGAGCTGGGTCTGTTTCGCGAGCGCATCCGCTTCCTGGACAAGAAGATCCAGCCGGGCCTGTCCAAGCTGCTGTGGTCCTCCAGGGGAGCCTCCACCTTCTTCATCACCGACTGCCGCCTGCATGCCAGCAAGGTCAGCGCCGGGGCCAGGGCCTCTGCGGTCCCCTCGCTGAGGAGGAGAATCACTGAACCTCAGAAAATAATTACTTCCTCACTGCTCTGCTTGTTGCAGTGCGGGTGGTGGGGGCCAGAATTAGGCAGGCCCTGTTGGCATTATAGGTATAAAGAGGGATTAGAATAACCCTTACACAGCTTCCTTACAAGCTTTCCACTTGCAGGTTTTAAACATCCTTTTGAGGCATTTTAAACATCCTTTTGAGGCATTTGAGAGGCGTTTCCACCATAGAGGCTGTGACACATGCACCCAGATGTACCTCTACAGCAGAAGCGACGCGTGCATTATAAAACACACACCCATGTGCACGGTGTTAAAGCCCTGTGACAGCGGCACGGCAGCTGTGTTTCGTGGGACGGAGTGACAGGATGACAGGGGAGGCTGGCAGGGTAGGGACGCGCATGGCGGTAAGAGAGAACACGCCGAAATTCGTGTATAACGGTCACAAGTGACACACAGACAGAGCTCGCCGCAGACAAGCTCGGTGTTGACAGGGAGCGCCGCCGTTTGTGCTCAGGGATGTCAGGCTGGAGCCTCCTGGGTGCCGGAGTCACGCCCGCTACAAGTCAATGTCAAGATCAATCGAGTCAGAGTCAAGGAGGAGCAACCCTTTCCATGTAGGTGTAGGGAAATCTTTCAAAGATCTAAAGCGACTGGAAACGGATATGCCCCCTCTCTCTCTCTCTGTGGCCTGGGTGCTGGGGGAAGCTGGGGCTTGCGAATGCTTTAAAATCCAGTAATGGGAGCAAGGATACAACAGAATCGTTCTGCAATCCAGCTCCAGGAACAGCTGACATGTCTTTGCTTATGGAAATGGAAGGGTTGTACAGTTCTGGTGGTTTCTAATAAGACATGTTGTGTTGAATAAATAAACATTTGTGAACGAGGGTGGTCTTGAATGAGAAAATGGCTAAAGGTTCATAATGACTCACAGCAGACCATGTCCAGCGCGGAGCTGTGAAGGGCAGGGAGAGTCAGGCAAGGATTTGCCCTCCTCTCAAATCCTCCCTTCCTCTTCTCCTCCCTGCTTCTCCTCCCCTCCCGTGTCTCCCTCGCTCCTCTGCGTTTCTCTCCTCCCGCTCCCTGCGCTCACACAGGTGCAGCTGATCGTGGACGAGTACAAGGCGGCGAACCTGGCGATCTCGCGGAGCTGCTGCCAGATCAGCGAGATGCTGCTGGTGCGGGTGGATGGGAAGATGGTGTACCAGGACCTGGAGTTCCAGGAGGATCAGCACGCCCACCAGGAGAGCCAGCTGCAGAGGCTGCGCTCCGCCCACCAGGACATCGTCTCCGTCATGGCCCGCATCTACGAGACCTTCCGCTCCGACGGGCCCGAGGTGTGTGCGCGCGCATGTGTGTGAGAGTGTGAGAGTGAGTGCGTGTGTGTGTGTGTGTGTGTGTGTGTGTGTGTGAGTGTGTGAGAGAGAGAGAGTGTGTGAGTGTGTGTGTGTGTGAGAGAGAGAGAGTATGTGTGTGTGAGAGTGTGTGTGAGTGTGTGTGTGTGTGTGAGAGTGTGAGAGTGAGTGCGTGTGTGTGTGTGTGTGTGAGTGTGTGAGTGTGTGAGAGAGAGAGTGTGTGAGTGTGTGAGTGTGTGTGTGTGTGACTGTGTGTGAGAGTGTGTGAGAGAGAGTGTGTGTAAGTGTGTGTAAGTGTGTGTGAGTGTGTGTGAGTGTGAGTGTGAGTGTGTGTGTGTGAGTGAGTGTGAGTGTGTGTGAGTGTGTGTGAGTGTGTGTGTGTGAGTGAGTGTGAGTGTGTGTGAGTGTGTGTGTGAGTGTGTGTGTGTGAGTGAGTGTGAGTGTGTGTGTGAGTGAGTGTGAGTGTGTGTGTGTGTGTGTGAGTGTGAGTGTGTGTGAGTGTGTGAGTGAGTGTGAGTGAGTGTGAGCGAGTGTGAGCATGTGTGAGCGTGAGTGTGTGTGAGTGAGTGTGAGTGTGTGAGTGAGTGTGAGTGAGTGTGAGTGCACATGCATGGTGTGGTTGAATGTGTGTGCAGCTCCTCTCTGCTCTCTCCCTCAGGTGCAGCAGCACTGGGTGTCGTACACAGAGAAGATGGACTGCATGGTGGAGCAGGCGCTGCGCCTCAATATCAAGTGGTCTCTGCAGGAGCTCTCCAAGGCCATCAATGGGGACAGCAAGACCACCCCCAACCCCCTCTTCAGGGTGCAGGTGGTACTGCACCAGGACGCCCCGGGCGCCACAGAGCGGGTACACCTACACAGATACAGACACATCACACACAGGTGCATACGCACACAGGTGCATACACACACAGAGACACATCACACACACGCACACACAGGTGCATACACACACAGAGACACATCACACACAGGTACACACACACACAAACACGCACACAGGTGCATACACACACAGAGACACATCACACACAGGTGCATACGCACACAGGTGCATACACACACAGAGACACATCACACACACGCACACACAGGTGCATACACACACAGAGACACATCACACACAGGTACACACACACACAAACACGCACACAGGTGCATACACACACAGAGACACATCACACACAGGTACACACACACACAGAGGCACATGATACACAGGTACACTCACAGATACAGATACACACAGGTACAGAATCATCACACTCAGGTGAAGATGCACAGTCATACGGATACAGACAGGTACGGATACGTAAAGTTACAGATATGTGTTGGTACAGATACATGCGCGTAGTTACAGACATGTCACATGGCATGCACTTGCCTTTCAAACTCCTGAACAGGGTGCAGGAGCCCCGGTGTGGCCAGTGCAACGTGTGTGAGTGAGAGGAGCAAGAGGAGGGCCTTCCAGGCCAGTGCACAGTGCTGTTTGCACACACTGAGCTGCAGGCAACATAATCTGCACACACAGAGCCATGGAGTTTATACACCAGCATAATATTTACATTTACGTACAATATGTGTACATTATTTATGCAGTGAGAGCTGAGATGGAAGGCTGGGCACAGCTGCTTTTACTTTGGAATCAGAATGCTTAATGGCTCAGAGGCCTGCAGGCCTACGGGGAGTGTGTATGTTCACTGTGTAAAGAGGTGAGGGGGGTTGCGTGTCTGTGTTAAGGATCCGTGAGTAAGCAGACATCCTTTGTGTGTGCATGCGTGTGTGCATGTGTGTGTGTATGTGTGTGTGTTCGTGTCTTCGTTTATGTGTGCGTGTGTGTGTATGTATGTGTGTGTGTCTGTGTGATTGTGTGTGTGTGTGTGTGTGTGTGTGTGATTGTGTGTGATTGTGTGTGTGTCTGTGTGTGTGTGTGTGTGTGTGTGTGTGTGTGTGTGATTGTGTGTGTCTCTGTGTGTCTGTGTGTGTGTACAGGTGGAGTTCTCTCCGACACTGCAGAAGCTGGCGCAGATAGTGAACAGCATCAGCAGCCAGATCATTAGCACCATCTCAGTGTTCCAGCGGCTGCCTGACCTGCTGACCCCGGAGCGGTCTCAGAAGAAGCCCATCCACAGCATCATCGGTCAGTCAGCACTGCTCTTCATCCCCCTCCTTCCCGCTCCTCCTCTGCCTCACTGCTCCTCCTCTCCTCAGATCCCTGCTCAGTGCAGCAGGTTTGGCAGGTCCAGTCCTTCAGCCAATCAGCAGCTGGTTTACTCTCTGTGCGAGGAGTTCAGTTAAACTGTTAACACCTGCTGTAGGACTAACTTCAGCCAATCAGCAGCTGGTTTACTCTCTGTGCGAGGAGTTCAGCTAAACTGTTAACCTCAGCCAGGCAACAGCAGGGCCCTCAGCTTCCCTCGGGTGGAGCAGCTGAACCCTGAGCCATGTGACGCAGGTGTGAGAGGCTGTGACACAGCCTGAGGGTGTGGCAGTGTGCGTGTGTGTGCGCATCGCGGGGGAAGTCACACCTCCCGCTTCCTGTCAGCAGAGCAGGACGAGGAGATCCGTAAGATCCAGGCGGCCATCGCGGCAGGCATGACCGCCAACGCCACGCAGCTGCAGTCCTACCTGAAGACCTGGGACAAGCACCGCGAGATCTGGGAGATCAACAAGGACTCCTTCATCCGCCGCTACCAGCGCCTCAACCCGCCCGTGTCCTCCTTCGACGCCGACATCGCCAGGTGTGCCCCCGTCCAGCGGGGAGGGGAGGGGCAGGGAGTGAACCAGGCACCGGGGTCTGCAGCAGGGGCATCCAGGCCTGCTCTATAGGGGGCAGCAGTTAGTGAAAAAAAACATGCAAGAAATGTGTAATTATAAAAGCATGGAGATTGTGTGGGGTCAGGGTGTACAAGCTAATTCTGTAAGAATCTGTATGTTTTGAATTGTGACTACAGCTGCAGCATAAAAAAAAGGCAAACAAGAAACAAGCAAATAAGAAGATGTGCTAACTGGCGAGTCTGCAGTGACGTGCGATTGGCTCTCTCGCAGGTACACCGAGGTGGCCAATAACGTGCAGAAGGAGGAGACGGTGCTGAACGTGCAGTTTGTCATGCTGGACTGCTCCCTGCTCAAGTTCTCCCTGGTGCAGCACTGCAACGAATGGCAGAGCAAGTTCACCCAGCTGCTCAGCCTCATGGCCAGCACCAGGCTGAGAGAACTGCACTCCTTCCTGAAGGACAACGCACACAGGTAACACATGCACCTGAAGGGGGTCTGGGTGTGTGCTGTGTGTGTAGTGCATAGTCCGCACATTGTATTGACTGTAATGTGTGTATGCTATGTGGGTAGTGTACGATTTGTATAGCGTATTGACTGCGCTGTGTGTATGCTATGTGGATAGTGTACGGTCTGTATAGCGTATTGACTGCGCTGTGTGTATGCTATGTGGATAGTGTACGATCTGTTTAGTGTATTGACTGCACTGTGTGTATACTAGGTGGATAGTGTACGGTCTGTATAGCGTATTGACTGTGTTGTGTGTAACACATTGAGTGCGCTGTGTGGTGTCCAGGCTGAAGCAGCCTCCTCAGACCCTGATGGAGCTGGGGGACAGTCTGAAGCTGCTGGAGACGCTGCAGGGCGACCGGAGCAAGATTGAGAGCCAGATCCCCCCCATCCATGAGCAGTTCACCATCCTGGATAAGTACGAGGTCGCCGTGGAGCCGGCCGTGAGTGTGTTTCTCTCTCTATCTCCCTGTCTCACACACACACATACAATCATACACACTATACCGACACACACACACATACACACACACACAGTGAGTCAGCTCTCTGTCCCCCTACAGGTGCAGGAGATGCTAGAGGCTCTGAATGGGGAGTGGCTGGTGTTCCAGCAGGTTTTGATTGACAGCGAGGTCATGCTGAAGAAGAACAAGGAGAAGTTCAGGAGTGGCCTCATTGTCTCGGCCGAGGACTTCAAGAGAAAGACACACGCCACTGTGGAGGAGTTCCACGCAACAGGTGTCCTGTCCACATGCACACACACACACACCCACACACACACACACACACACACAGACACACGCACACACACACACACACACACACACACACACACACACACACACACAGACACACACGCGCACACGCACACACACACACACACGCACACATGCACACACGCACACACACACACGCACACACACACACACACACGCACGTACACACACACGCACACACACAGACACACACGCGCACACACACACACGCACGCACACACGCACACGCACGCACACACACACACACACGTACACACACATACACGCACACACACACACACACTCACACACGCACATGCACGCACACACACACACAGACACACGCACACACGTACACACACATACACACGCTCACCTGAGCCCCTGCACTTACCACTCCCATTACTCCCACTCCATTCCATTACATTACTGTCATTTAGCAGACGCTCTTATCCACAGCAGCTTACATTGGTTACAGGTTTTTTTTATACAGCAAGATATTCCCTGAGGCAATTCTGGCTACCTTGCCCCAGTAGCAGTTCTCCAGCGTGGAATCAGACCAGTAACCTTCCGATTACAACCCCTGCTTCCAACCACTATGCTACACTGCTACCCCATTCCCTTCCCCTCAGATCCTCTGAAGCTCTGCAAGGCTCCTAATTGGTCTCATAAAAGGGCCAAATAAATAAACAGCAGTGAAATAACAGTCTGTCCTCTACCCACCCATAGCCTGAACGTTTCGCTAGCTTGGAGGTCCTGACACAGAAGTCACAATACTCTCAAATCTTAATTAACAAGCCTTTCTTTTGTTAAAAGGGCAGGTCTGCTCCATTTGTTACATGTCTCAAACTACTGTTTGACTAAAGGTACTTGTAAGCGCATTTGTTGGCTGGAGTGGCCAGTAATTACATTTGTTGGAGGACTTTGCATTATCATTTCTCATGATATGAACCCTCAGCCCTCTGCTCAGAGCCCAAAACACAGCTCCACACTGTTCACAATGGCTCTTAGCGGCACCTTATTTTTCTCCTGCATTAAAAGTGCTTTATTATTCATGCTTTTTAAGATCTCAGGTCCACTTAGCTGCGCAGAGCTGCAATAATCTTTGTTCCATGACAAATATGATAAATAAGATCCATTGCTTCAACTGCAGCTATTTACCACCCTCACCCCCAAATTCTCACCGGGTTCATGGAAAAGGCATACAGACTGCGCCTTTTTCCTCGCAACACGAAACAAAGACACCCTGTGACAAAATGTATCCAACAGCAAACCTTCTGTCCTCTTTTCTTTCTCCCTTCTCTCACCCCCCGTTTCACTGCTCCTCTGTCCCTTGCCCTGCCTCCCTCCCTCTCAGCCTTTCACCGGTGTTACTGTACTCCTGCGAGCAGTAACGGCGTGTGCTGTCTATTGTACGTGAAACTGGAGCCAAATGTGGGTTTTTTTTTTTTTGCTGTGGTCACATTTCTGCTGCGTGTGTCTGGGTCTGAGTTCACAGTTTTACCTCGTTTCTCCTCTCTGCAATCATGACCTGGAGCAGGGTTTGTTCATTTAACCGGGTCATGAGTCCGTAACATTGAATTACAGCCAGCTGATACAGGACAGCTGCATTACTTTGGAGGCTATAGATAAAAAAAGGAGCAAGTACTTTACCGGAACTCTCCGATGACATTGTCTGCTCATTAAATTTTAAAACAGAGGCACCGGCACTTCTTTGATTGGTTAATTATATGCGGATCACCAATCACACCGTGGAATAAAGTTCAGTCACAGCCAGTAACAGGCAGCATGTAAACCAGCGGGGGGGGGGAATTACGGGGGGGGGGGGGGACAACGAGGGAACCTTCTTAAGGGGGAAAATGCTCTCATCATGAAGCAACAACAAAAAAAAAAACACAGGAGAAAGCAAACAGTGTTGAAGTCCTGCTCCTTCCTCCTTTCGTGCCGCGCAGCGTGGGGGCCACCCGCGGCGAACAGCGTGTGCGCCGCGCGCGTTCTGTCCAGAGGGGGCAGCCTTCTGAAGATCAAATATCCTCTAAATCAAAGCTGTCGCGGGGCAGAGAGGACTGTGGGAGCCCAGGCCCGGTGTGCAGGGCTGGCAGCCTGCATGGGAGTTTGGGAGAAAGCCAGCCTTCTTATAACGCTCTCCACAATAGAGCACACCTCTTCTCTCCCCCCGCCCTGTCCCCCCCCCCCCCCCCACCCCCACCTTCTCTCTCGCTCTCCCCGCTCTCTTTGTTCTCTTCCTACCTCTCTCACCCCCAGCATCCCTTGAGAGAGTGACCCGTTGGTCCTTACAGGCCAGCTGTGAAATGACTCTTACAGAACATAAAACAAAAATAGCAATCAAACCCTAAACCCACAGTACATCCAGGTACCGGAGATACTGTGGATCAGTGGCAGCTGTTTAATTAAGGACAGGATTTGAGAGAAAGCTATGTCTGTGTGTGTTTATGAGTGGCAAGGTCTACAGATTGTATTTACGTGTGTATGTTTGTGTAAGGTGTGCACGGGTGTATACTGTGTGTTTACCGGTGTTATTGCTGTGTGCATATTACTGTGTATGTGTGTTTATTGTGTGTGTGCGTGCTTGCTTTTATATGCATGTGGGCCTGTGCATATGTGTGTTTATTGTGTGTGTGCATGCTTGCTTTTATATGCATGTGGGCCTGTGCATATGTGTGTATTGTATATGTTTACGCATGCTCAAGTGTGCGTGTGGCTCCACTAAGTGAATTGATGTGTGTATATGTGTTTATTGAATGTGTGCATGCATGTTTGTGAACATTGTACATGTGTCTATGCATCTCAGTGTGTTATATGTGTATATGCGTGCTTGAGCGTACATGCGTGCGTGTGTGTGTGTGTGTGTCTATGTGTGCGTGTGTGCGCCTGTGTGTGTGTGCATGTGTGTGTGTGTGTGTGCTGCTCCTCTCAGTGTGTTGATGTGTGTGTGTATGTGTGTGTGTGTGTGTGTGCAGGCCCGTTCAGCAGTGCGGTGACCTCAGTGGCCGCTCTGGAGCAGGTCTCCATGCTGCACGGCCAACTGGAGGCCCTGAAGCAGGAGGAGGCCATCATCCGGCACGGCTTGTCCATCTTCAAGATCGAGCACCCGCCTTGCAAGGACATGCATCTGCTGGAGAGGGTGAGCAGCTCAAACACGCCACCTCTGAGGAGAGGAAACAGATCGCTGATCACACATGCCACCTCTGAGGAGAGGAAACAGATCGCTGATCACACATGGCTCCCAATCCTCGTATGCTCCACACATCCACCTTTTCTCACACACCAGTGTCATTCCTGTAAAATGTGGGATTAAACATCTTTTACCCCCTTTCTTCTCCTTTTCTCCCTTTTCCTTTGTTTTCCTTTTCCTATCTCCTGCCTTTCTTCCCTTTCTCTCTGTCCCTCTCAGGACCTGGAGCACCTGCAGCAGGTTTGGCAGATCACGCAGGAGTGGGAGGGTCACTGGGAGAAGTGGAAGGGGGGCCATCTGACCACGCTGCAGACGGAGAGCATGGAGAACACCGCCACTGTCATGTTCAAGAAGCTGCACAAACTCAGCCGCGAGCTCAGGGCAAGTCAAGACATGAACCTGCACCACACCCTCCATCCCGATGTAGTTCCCCACCACACCCTCCCTCCCGATGTAGTTCCCCAGCACACCCTCCATCCCGATGTAGTTCCCCACCACACCCTCCCTCCCGATGTAGTTCCCCAGCACACCCTCCATCCCGATGTAGTTCCCCTCCACACCCTCCCTCCCGATGTGGTTCCCCTCCACACCCTCCATCCCGATGTAGTTCCCCAGCACACCCTCCATCCCGATGTCGTTCCCCACCACACCCTCCCTCCCGATGTAGTTCCCCTCCACACCCTCCCTCCCGATGTAGTTCCCCACCACACCCTCCCTCCCGATGTAGTTCCCCACCACACCCTCCCTCCCGATGTAGTTCCCCTCCACACCCTCCATCCCGATGTAGTTCCCCACCACACCCTCCCTCCCGATGTAGTTCCCCACCACACCCTCCCTCCCGATGTAGTTCCCCTCCACTTTCTCCCTCTCCATTGTGGTCCCCCACAATGCCCTCCCATGTGTACTCAGCCCACCTCATCCTCCGTGCTTCCCAGGATCACCCCTGTGCCGTGCTCCTGCTCTGTGCTGTATCGCCTTTGTTCTGCGCGAGCCCTGTGCTGCCCTGCTCTGTGCTGTATCGCCTTTGTTCTGCGCGAGCCCTGTGCTGCCCTGCTCTGTGCTGTATCGCCTTTGTTCTGCGCGAGCCCTGTGCTGCCCTGCTCTGTGCTGTATCGCCTTTGTTCTGCGCGAGCCCTGTGCTGCCCTGCTCTGTGCTGTATCGCCTTTGTTCTGCGTGAGCACTGTGCTGCTCTGCTCCTGCTCTGGTAGTGTGATGCAGTGTTTTGCTCAGAGCCTCGGGTGCTTCTCCACCGCGTGACCGGTGGGGTTTTCAGCCTGGATTTCAGTAGTTATCCTCGAGGCGTGCCTTGGGCACACCATCCTCTGCAGTCCTGCAGCAATCAGCACAGGCACATGAATGATTGCACAATTATAAATTGTGTAATTGTACCGATTAGTTCATCAGCGCAAAACCAAAAACTGACGCAGTTATGAGTACGGGAGGAAAAAATGAAACATAAATAACATAACGCATAAATAACGTCAGGAAGCATTTCTGTGAGTGAGCGATGGCAGCAATATCTGCCTGTGCCCTGCATACCCAAGGATGTCATTTGTTTTGCAAAACTTACAATGTATCATTCAAATGCACACAAAAGATAATGTCAGACCTGCATTTTAAAAGTGCAAGAAACACAAATATGCGTGACTGTTTTCCTTGAATGAGTAGATCAGCCAAAATGACCTGCATTCTTATATAAGCCTGTAATAAACGGTTGGAGAGTTCCATCAGCCAGCCGACTCTGCGAGGTGTATCTGCCTCAGACTGCTGACTTGCACGAAGCTGAAATCAGAGAACTGATCTGACAAAAACACCCGACGGCGTAGATGCAGTCCATGACGAATCAACAGATGTGAAAGATCATTATGTTTTGCATATTTTATTTGTTTTGCAAGGACAATTAATTATGTCTGATTAGAGAGTTACTCTGGCTGATGGAGAAAGCTCCTTGAACTGCTCCTCAGTGGCAGATGGCATCTTGGAATGTTGAAATGCATATGAATTTGAATTTAAAAACGTGACTGCGTTTGTGTCAGACAATGGGAGCTACATGCTCCAGGCTTACAACAGCATCCCTCGCCGATCATTGAATGATGTCAGAATCTGCGAAACCTACAATAAGCTCGAGGACTTGACACATGCATATCGAACACCGCTACAGCAGACGCAGCGTATAGACAGAATAATAAACCACAATTATGTTATGACTTTCAGCAGGGTTGCTGAAAAGATGATTATTACAGCCTTGATCAGTGTAAGAGAATGCATTTCAGCCAACCAGCTCACAAATTTCTGAAGGCTGTCAGGATTTTTATCCCGGGACAAATGCACAGCTTGGATGTGGAGATCCTCCTATCAGATTCTTTCCCTGGGTTTGATGGGGATTGTAATTACAGACTGGACTAATGCAGACTGTACCCAAATGAAAACCGCAATGTTGTTGGATGAATATGTGTATACATCTGAAAAAAACATTTCAGTCTGACACAGAGGGCTGAACGACACAAGTCAGTTGTTACCAGTTCTGTTGATCCAGACCAGCTATGAAAGCACCGTGGAACAGATGCAGAATAACAGTTAAACCCTCCATCTGCAGTACGTCTGAACACTGCAGATACTGTAGAACAGAGGCAGCTGTTTTCTGAAAAACAGGATTTGAGAGAGAGATATTTCTGTATGTGATTATGAGTGTGGTGGTCTGCGGAGTGTATTTATGTGTGTGTTTGTGTAATGTGTGTGAATGTGTGTTTAGTGTATGCGTGTGTGGCTTCACTCAGCACAGTGATGTGTGTGTATGTGTATGTATTGAACATGTGTTGCGTATATGTACACAGATGTGTGTGTACTCTATGTGTGCCTGTGCATGTGTGGGTTTTATTAGTGCGTTGACCTCAGCATTGGGCTAACTTCTGCTGCCTTATATTGTTCAGTTTTGGACTGGCTGTGTTATGTAGGCCCATGCTATATTGTGGTGTTATGCACACTATTGTACATTGGCATTATTGCTTCACACTGTGTAGTCTGGTCTTGTAAGGAGATGTGTTGCTGACAGGATAAGCAGTGGGAAATCCTCAGCACTTCTAAGAAGAAGATTGACCAGTTCAAGAGGACCCTCCCACTCATCGCTGACCTGAGGAACCCCGCCATGAGGGACAGGTAGGGGACACACCTGTGCCACACGCACCTGTGCCCCACGCACCTGTGCCCCACGCACCTGTGCCCCACGCACCTGTGCCACACGCACCTGTGCCCCACGCACCTGTGCCTGCCACACGCACCTGTGCCCCACGCACTTGTGCCCCACGCACCTGTGCCACACGCACCTGTGCCCCACGCACCTGTGCCCCACGCACCTGTGCCACACGCACCTGTGCCCCACGCACCTGTGCCCCACGCACCTGTGCCTGCCACACGCACCTGTGCCCCACGCACCTGTGCCCCACGCACCTGTGCCCCCCTCCGCAGAGATCTCTGATCGCCAGGGCATCTCCAGCTGTGCTGGGGTGGTGTGGCGTTGGTGCCTGCTGTTCGTAAGGCTAAACCCTGGCTTTAAGGCCAGTGGGCTCATATTGCTGTTGTAGGATCCCAAATTAATTTGGAGCAATAGCCTTTTAATCCACAGTGGCTAAAAATCCATTGTCATTGGGGAAGTCAGAAGAGATGTAATGTGGGGAAGGGGCCCTCCTGTGTGGGCTGGCATTGGGGGAAAAGGGTTGGGTCCAGTGTGGCAGAATGAGGGCGGAGATCAGTACCCTCTTACGCTGCTACCCCAGAGTGTGCAGCTCGAGGCGAGGGGAAGCCAGAGAGAAAAGGAGGGCAGCCCTGCCTTCTACCAGAGGTGCAGAAGTTATTGCTGTATTGTGGCACTGTCTTAATAATCAATGCGCCCACTGACATGGATTGCTGAAGCAGATTACAGACTGCAGGAAAAATGGCTTCCAGTCTCCTTTACAGCAGCCAGAAAAGGCATCAATGACATCGTCACTTTCAGCACCTGTCTCCGGCAATCTGTGGCCTTCTTTTCTCCCTAATTTATGTCTCGCCTCCTCTGAGTGGCCCGCACTCTCCCCGTCTGTGCTTTTTGACGGATGGAGTTCAGACAGGGCAGATGGATTTGTGCGGGTCTGTCCCTCAGCGCTCTGATGCTGCCGCTGTGTCTCTCCGGGTACCAGGCACTGGGAGCAGATCAAAGAGGAGCTGCAGCGCCCCTTTGACCAGAGTGGCTCAGACTTCACCCTGGAGAAGATCGTGGCTCTGGGTATGCACCAGCACACGGAGAAGATCAGCGAGATATCAGGGGCCGCCAGCAAAGAGCTGTCCATCGAGCAGGTACCCCTCCCTCCACCCTGTCCCTCCCCCCTGCCCAACTTGTCTGTCCACAGGTGTGTTCTTCAAGGTCTGTCCTGAAGTACAGACTTCATGAATCTTTTTACTAATAGTTTGAATAGTTGGAAGTGGTTTAAATATGCGGAAAGAGTGAGCGTTATTCTGACAGGGTTAAAGTAGCTGTGTGTTTGGAGCCGCTGGAGTAGGCTAAGCCCCAGCTACTCCCAGACTGCCACTGAATCAAAATGTGGACTCGGGGGAGGGGAAATCGATAGAGTGTTTAATTTGTTCCAGATCTGATGCCTGGTGTCCCAGGGCAGTGCGATACACGCGGCCAGCTTCCAGAGGAGCCCTGTCACTCTACCGGCTGGCTGTGGGAAAAATGCTCTTGTGGCCAGTCATTTATTTTCAATCTTCCAAATGTGCTGGACTGCATTCACTGAGGTTACAATAACAAGGATTAGTGTGAATAGCGGTTGGAATGGGTGTTTGAAAAGCCTCTGTCTTGTACCGTTCATTGAGAAGGCCTGGTAAAAAAATGGAGGAGGATCAAGACACACGCTTTCTTCTTCGGCTTGTCGAAGAAAAATGTTTCCTCTGTGGTGTTTGTGAATGGAAAATCCGTTGCAGCTGAGATCAGTCTTACCCGCCTGTAACTGGCTTTAAATTATTATTAAGCCCTCAAACCGTAACTGTTTTACAGACTTCCACAGAGCAGACGGCACCGTTTCAGCCGGGCCTATCAGGGGTGGGTCTGCGCTGAGGCTTTCCCGGCCGCTAACGCTAACCTCTTTAATATTTCAGTCTCTGGAAGGCATCGCCAAGGCGTGGGAGGAGACATGCCTGGACATCGCACCCTACAAAGACAAGGGTCACCACAGACTTAGGTGAGTCTGCCCTGCAGGAGAGAGGTCAGAGGTCAAATGAGGTGAGTCTGCACTGCAGGAAAGGGGTCAAAAGTCACTGAAGTGCCTCTGGGAGCAGAGGTCGCAGGTTAAACAGCACCAGCTGGACATTTTCTGCTCAGTCACTCCACGGTCAGGTAATGAGGATCAAACACCTGAATGCTGTTCTGCTTTAATACTGTTTCTTTTCCTTACTAATTTTACGATAAACCTGACATTAAGATCTTCTCTACATCACTAATATAGAACCAAGAGATTTAAAATTAGGCAACCTTTAATCAGCAAACTGTCATAAGCCTTTGTAGGATTAACATACACCAATAAAAAATCAGTCATTCATTAACTCAATGCACAAGTGCAAAGATTTTCATAAGCAGAAATCATGCATCAAATAGATAAGCGATTATGCTTCAGCTACATATTCTGCATGAGCTGTTTTGTTATCTTAATGCTGATTGGATGTTGACCGGGCTGCTACTTCCATGTCTGCCAATAGCACATTTGCCCTCAGGGCAGGAGGTTTCCGAGAGCACAGCTTAAAAAGATTTGGAGTTAGTGGAACCTGATGGCGTCGGCATGTGGCCAGGCAAGGAAAACAACCAAGGACACTGCCTGTGTGTTTAGCAGCTCATTATGGCAATGCCCTCATGTAACAAATTTCTCTCATTAAGAAGGCAGCCCTAATTGACTTTACCTAATTGACTTATTAGATTATTTTACCCTGTCTAACTGAGCCATAACTTTGGTGTGTTTCCAGTCTCGGGTAATTGGTGATTTACAGTGAGATGTTAATCTGAAACGGTTCACTGCCTCTTTTGGGTTCTGGAGCTGTGAACAGGTTTTACACAGTGCGTATGTGTAAAGACCAAGGGGTCTGTCTGATCAAATCCGGTACAGCTCAGCATTAATGCAGGAGGCACTGTTAGTCACTGTCACTTACCCTTAGGCAGAAGGATTGGAAAAGAGAAAGGAAGGAGAGAGAGAGACCCTGGCCCTGATAAAAAGATATACAGCTCAGAGAAAGAAACGGAGGAGACAAGCCCATCTGTTATGTTATGTTATGTTTTATATTCAAAAGTTAATCCTTCATTCATTCCAAGGCCCGGTAGGTATTTCACTGAAAAGTGATAGTGATGAAAAATGTTATGATTTTTATGCGTTCACCCAAGAGGAGCCAGGATGTCAAAGTTCATTTTGAAATCTCTGGAAAGGTTCCATTAGTGTCTGAAAATAACACCTACAGTAAGTGAATGGTTCGATGCACAAGGTAAAAACTCTCTGATTATAATACCTTACCCTCTCTGAGGAGCTGAGGTCAGGCCCAGGAATTTGGGTCAGAGTGTTGTGGGTTCAATACTCACACACACACACACACGTACACACGCCTGTATACTCTCTCACATGCATGTGGCTCTGCTGTGAGGGAGCTGCTGCCAGAGGGAGTTTTCACATTTGATCCGAGAATTTCCTGTGGAAGCACTGTTGCCTTGCCAGCTCTGAATTCTGTTGTGTATATGGCCATGAATGTACAGCTCACACTGGGAGGTGGAGAAAGCTACTTCACCTCAAAAGGTTATTTACTGTGAAAATATGAGACTCCAAAGTGGCTCCACGTCTGTAGTAGCAACACTCAGCCTCTGAGGACTGTGGTGAGGAAACTGCGTTATCAGTAGTGCGGTGTTTAATTATGCTGTACTGGTTATATTTACCTCAGTTGCACTCAAAGAAAATGAAATATTTCGAACCACAGAACAATTATCTATCAGCACAGTGCTCTGGCTGGAAACGGCGTTTCAGCTCTCGTGTGGGTCTTCAGCCAGATGCAGTCAGTGGGGAAACTGCCATGTGTTGCATTGACTGCAGTGGAGATGCTGGGTGTTTTCTCACGCGTGTGCTGTGGGATACTTGTATGAAGTGATGTCACAATAAGCCTTCATGGCATACTCGTTTCTTGTGAGAGGACTTTCATCTGAAAAACCCATTGATGTCGAGAATGGATGTAAGGTTACAGACCTTGCATCCATTCCAGATACCCAGATTTCTCGAAACAAATAAGAAAATATACTGATTTTCACCCACATTTAAGGTGCTGTACATGACGCTTAGTTTTCACCAATTTCGCATGAATTTTCTAAGCACCAGTGTGTGAGCCTCTCACAGTTGGTCTGATTACTGCAGCTATTTATGGTTGGCTATCAGTGCAACATAGTCCTGGATCCACTGCCACAGTGTTTTTGGAATTCACATTGCTAGTCAGCCAGTCCACGCAGTGATGATACAAGCTGGTCTGAGCCCAGATTTGCAGCCCCAGAGTCCTCAGTCATGATTTACTGTCATTTCGAGGTTGAAAATCCAGAATCCAAAAAAAGCAGATGTTACCACAGAGCCTTTGCCTCTGAACAGCATTTGTACATGCAGTAACATTCAGTCCTGACCGTGGCTAATCTGGCTAAACACAGACCGTCCCGCTGGTTTGCACACTGTTGAGCTGTGGCAGTAAACACAGGCTTTGTTTTCACTAACTGACACAGGTGTGACATCTAGCCAGCTGCTGCTTAACATGGAGGTTAGCTAGCTAGCAGCCAGTCTCCCAGACCTTTTAAAAAAAAACACAGCTCACCCTCAGTAACACACAATTAGTGTCTTCACTAGCTTCTAATTCTGAGACTTGCTTTTGGGAATTTATGGATGTCATTGCAAACATTAATGTTTTAGTTCAGCTGCTCCGCTTCACAACACCAAGACTGACCAGATGTACTGACTGCAGTATTAATGCTGATTTGCAGAGATGCAGAAGCCAGTGTTTTGTTTCA
This sequence comes from Megalops cyprinoides, assembly GCF_013368585.1. Classification (NCBI taxonomy): domain Eukaryota; kingdom Metazoa; phylum Chordata; class Actinopteri; order Elopiformes; family Megalopidae; genus Megalops; species Megalops cyprinoides. Next base: position 30,737,301 of record NC_050598.1, on the reverse strand, counting down.
CACACATTTTTTTCTGATTTTGATGGGGACCTGTTTCAGTTTCTAGTTTTTCAGATTCCCCAAGTACTCCGGCACCCCTGGGTGAAAAACTGGGGGTTACAGAGTGTTTGCATATCTGGTGAAATAGTAGCTTATCACGCAGTATAAAATAATCTCACATAACATTTGTATAAAACCTTCACATGGGCAATCAGACACCTTTCCTGGGTTTGTTTTATTTCCCCGGAGAAGGCCTCCTTAAGCGGCTGTGTTTGATTAGGAGAGAAACGGAGAGACGGTGTGAGTCCGTGAGTGCGGCGGAGGGCGAAGCCTGTCAGGTATGAAAGCGCTGTCACCTTCCTGCGGCTGTCAGCCCCCCTCACGCTGTCCCGTCAGCTCTCGCCCACCTGCGAGCGACCGTCACCGCGCGCCAGATACAGCTTAAAGAGGTCCCTTTTCTTTTTTTCTTCCACACGCCAATCTCCTCACCTATTTATAGAACGTCAAATCCCTGTTTTCGGCAAAGGATGTGGGGTTTTTTTTTTGTGGTGTTTGTGTAGGAAGAGAAGAAATTCCATCAGGCCCTCTCACTCTGCCTCCTCCTCACTCCTCATAAACGTGATCATCTTCTTGTCAGTAGGCTTTTTTGTGTAGATTTTTATGCCTCCTCATATCAATTTTTGTTGTTTTTGCCTCCTCACTCGTAACTGCTGCCAGGGAGAAGCACGTCTTCGCTTCACGCCTTGTGTCTCTGAGGCAGAGGATCTCACTACTGCATACGCCACAAAATGCTGTGAATTTCTGCATTTACGCTGAGGCCCGGCTTGGAAAGCACTAAGGCCAATACTAAATCAATCACTAATGACTGTGCCTTACAGTGACTGACAGCGTTTTTCCACATGAGGGGAAATGATTAATGATGGTTTTGATGATATGGGTAAGCTTCAAAGAAAGAAATTAGATGCTCCTTTTGGAAGAGGTGATGATAAGTGAGGGGTTTGATCTGATCTCAGCCAAACAGGCTCAGTAATAACTGAGACATTGAGCGTGGCCTAATGTCACTCCTGGGAGGAAGCAGCACCCGGTGGGACCATCTCTGCTTGTAATTGGCCCTGGAGTGGAGGATCCTTCTGTGAACGCTCACGGCAATAAGAGAAACGCACCAAATCACCTGTAATTACCTCCTTCTGAGATCTCCATTCATCTCTCCCATCCCCCAGCCAGGGAGAGGATCGCAGCACACACACACACACACACACGCACATAGACATACACGTTCACACACACACACACACACAGACAGACACACACACACACAAACACACACAGTCACATGCATGTGTGTGCATATGCACATACATTCATATACACACAAGTACACACGTGTACACACAAACACTGACATGTGTACGCACATGCACACACACACACACACACACACACACACACACACACACACACACACACTCAACAATTACTGGCACTTGCCATTATCTAGGGCAAACTTCAACTGATACAGAAAATACCATTGGTACAGATTCGACCATCACAAACAGGCAGGGTCTAGCATGTACATGTACATATAGTAATGCTGAATCATTCCCTGTCGCTTGTCAGTACCATCTCTGAGAACTGTTTTTTTTCCTGTGTGTGCTTAGTTTTGATATTGTTGCGTTTGGTTTTCTGCACTTGCTATATGTTGGTTTAGTTTCTTGCTGTGTGTTTGCCCCCCGATACTGCAAAGACCCAGAAACAAAATCTCACCCAGGCTGAGCTGGTCTTGTTATTATTGCTATTGATTTGTACCTTTATTATTTCTTTAGTACATCAAGCTCACATCACACTCAAGACATGCCCACAGTGCAACACTGCCACCTAGTGCGCGAGAGGTGAAACCCTGCCATAGCCCGTCACTGTGGCCAGACTGACTGCTGCTATAGAGTGCAAGAATGCCCAGGCCATCTGCTGCAGATTAGAAGAAGACCTCCAGCCCAATTCAATTAGCATCCGAGCCAGCACAACTGATTTAGCAGAAGGAGAAAGGCTACAGTTAGCTGCAGCCTCACAGTAAACATGAGCAAACAGAAATGCCGGGTTTCATTTCAATTTGATGAACTCGGAGTAATGGGAGATAGTTGGAAGCCGCACACCACACACATGCCCATATAGGCATGCACGCACATCGCTGCAGGCAGCCACACACACGCACACACACACACGCACACACACACACGCACACACATACTTACTCAACTGTCATAATCGCACACTGACACACTCACTCACACACTGACTCAGCAGCCTCACACACTCAAATACACTTACACACTCGGCTCTCACAATCACACACGCATACACAGATGCATTGACACCCAGACATGCAAACTCTTACTCGTACACAGATATGTGGACAGGCTTCTGCACATGCACTCACATGCGCTCTCTCTCTCTCGCACACACACACACACACACACACACCCGCAGTACACAGTGGATGGGAGGAAGGCTTTTATTTCAGTGGTGTACTTGGTGCTGTGTACCTTGCTCTTCACTAATGAGTCAATTTGCCCTTTGAATGCGCAGAGACCATGAAACATTCCCTTCGCATTTTACTCCTCTTTAATACAAACTTAATAGCCACTGTTCCAGAGCTGGAACTACTACTGCTTTTACTAATAGCGAAATGAGGCGCTGTCATTAGTTTGGAGTGAGCTTTTCAGCGAGTGAGTCAGTGAGGGAGGGACACAGTGTCTCTGTGCTCTCACCCTCTATTTGCAGCCTGAAAGAAAAGGCGTGCTGAATGGATGCTGAAATGTGTGAGCGCGTGTGTGTGAGCGCGTGTGTGTGAGCGTGTGTGTGAGCGCGTGTGTGCGAGCGTGTGTGTGTGAGCGCGTGTGTGTGAGCGTGTGTGTGTGAGTGCGTGTGTGTGAGCGCGTGTGTGTGAGCGCGTGTGTGTGAGCGTGTGTGTGTGAGCGCGTGTGTGTGCTGTTTCACTGCGGTGCAGTGCAGAAGGGGTGGCTGAGTGTGCCGCAGCACAGGCTGCAGACGAGACGCCGCTTATTCATTTCAGCAGCACCGGAGGTCAAGTGCTCCTTCACGGGCTTCTCTCGCTCCCGCTCTCTTTGATAGCCTGAAAGGGTCGGCATTCACGTTCTCCCACTGCCATGACAACGTGTCCCCTCTCCTCCAAGAGAGGCGTCTTCGTTCCGCGGCATTGTTCAGCCGAGCGGATAGGTTGCACCGGTCCCGGGTTCGGAGACTGACGCCGCATCTGTAAATGAGCACATGATTGTGGCGATGTTGTTCTCTCCGCGTCGCCTCTGAAATTCCCTGTAAATTGCCCCTGTGAAATCAGATCGACAAAAGAGCAGGTTACATTGCTGCGGCGTTAGTATGGAGACTGTAATGAGGCTGATGTCTCCAGCAGCTGTGGTGGCGAGCGTTTGCACAGCGGGCTCCCAGAGCGCGACGCTGGGGTCCAATCAGAGAGCGGCCGCAGCGGAGTAGCCCCCGCCCCCCCCCGCCGCAACGCCGCACGCCCGCCGGGCAACCGCCGGCCGCGTCCGCACCCTCCAAGGGCAGCCGCCGTCGGCATGGCAACGCCACTGCGCTGCGTGAAGCCGTTGCCACGGTTACTCCTCACACTGAGCTGCGCCCGCCGCTCACCTTGTCCGCCTCCTTTTGTCCGCGCCCCTCCCGGTTCGGAGTGCGTCTTTGTCATCGGCAGCGTGGGCCGGTGGGGGTGGGGGGGTGTGGGGGGGTCCTCTCTGCTGCTACACTCTTAACCCCACACAGCTCAGACTGTAGCAGAAGCACAGCCGTATAGAGGCCAAAGCAGTCTCAGCAGAGTGAGGAGCTCTCAGAGCCACTGCACAGAGCAGGGACATGTTCACCACAGATACCGAGCAAATGCCTGAGCTGCGCGTAATTCCAGTCTGTAAAGGTCATGCTTACCTGGAGCCTTTGCTGGTTTCACATGCTTTATTTGCTCTGTTTGACCTGGTCGTGTGATGCACGGACCCCTGTGTCATTGTGTGACTGGCTGCGACACTGTGCTCGTGTGGGTGTGTCCTATTCTTGACCAGGCGGTGTGTTGCTGTCCCTCTGGTTGTGAGATGGTGCCAGTGTAGGTGTGATTACTCTTGGCCAGATGGTGTGTGGTGGTGTTCTTGGTTGTGATGCGGTGTGTGTTGGTGTTCAGAGGCACAGAGGAGGTGTTCCAGGCGCTGGAGGATAACCAGGTGACCCTCTCCACCATGAAGGCGTCTCGCTTCGTGCGTGCGTTTGAGAAGGAGGTGGACCGCTGGGAGCGCTGCCTGTCGCTGGTGCTGGAAGTCATCGAGATGATCCTGACCGTGCAGAGACAGTGGATGTACCTGGAGGTACACGTCAGCTATGCCTGTGCCTATACACACCCACGCACACACACACACACACACACACACACACACACACACACACACACACACGCGCACACGCACACACACACACACACACACACACACACACACACACACACACACACACACACACACACTTACAGTCACTTGTGCACTTCCACAGTTTTTCTGTAGATACCAAGTTACAACAGTTTATAGCGACAGTAAGGTGCAGCTTGGGTGCTGTAGCTTGATAAAAGCACACACACACACGTGCACACCCACACAAAAACCCCTCAGAAATGCATGCATGCAATCAGATCCACACACACGTGCATATAGACACGTTGCTTCTCAAATGTGTCTCTCCGGAACTGTGAATGAGACTTCAGTGCTGCTCTTTCTCTGACTCTCTTGCTCAGAATATTTTCCTGGGGGAGGACATTCGGAAACAGCTTCCTCGGGAGTCTGCAGAGTTCGACGAGATTAACTCCAGCTGGAAGACCATCATGGACCGGCTGAACAAGGACAACAATGCCCTGAGAGGAACCCACTATCCAGGTACGGGGGGGAAGGGGTGGGCACAAAGGAGCACTGTGAGGAAGTACTCAAAATCTGCTGGAACAAAATCCGAGCTGTTTGTGTTTTTACTTTTTTAACAGGTAAATTAAGACTATAAACTGAAGCCAAATTAACAACAGATGCAATGACTACATCTGTCCCAATGTTATGGCATTCATATGTGATGATTCAGTCCATCTCTCTCCCACCCCCAGGTCTGCCAGAGAAGCTTGCAGAGATGAACAGCAAGCTGGAGGAGATCCAGAAGTGCTTGGACATGTACCTGGAGACCAAGCGGCAGATCTTCCCGCGATTCTACTTCCTGTCCAACGATGACCTGCTGGAGATCCTGGGACAGGCACGCAACCCGGAGGCTGTACAGCCCCACCTCAAGAAGTGCTTCGACAACATCAAGAGTCTGAGGATCAGCAAGGTACAACTATACGCGCATGCACACACACGCGCATACACACACACACACACTCTCTCAGTCTTTCTCTGTGTGTCTTCTCTCCAGATGGGGATCAGCAGTAAGACGGAGGCCAGCGGCATGTTCTCATCTGATGGAGAGTCTGTGGACTTCACCCATCCAGTGCTGCTGGAGGGACCAGTGGAGGTGAGTTCTGTTCCCCCTTAATCAGAACTCCTCCCCAAAACAGAAGTAGACTAAACGCTCAATTTTAGGCCAAATTTCAGACTCGGTTTCAGACCTTCAAGTCTGTAAAGCTGAATGTTGTGGGAAACCTGTTTTTTTATAAGCAAGAAGTCTACCAGAAACACCCGATGTAACACAGTTTTGTGAAAACTACATGGTGAGAAATGATCCATAGCACATCAGCACAGGGCATGATGGAGTTGCTGCCGACTGGCCAGTGAGTTGTTACACCTGTGTCACACCTCCTTCTTGTTTTTATGTAGTATGCAGCCTTTTTCTGCCTTGTGCCGGAGCTTTGAAATTGTGTTCCTGTCCAGACAATTAAATTTAGTTTTGTGTTTGCATCACCAGCTCAAAGCATTTGCCCTCTGCATTGAGACCAGGAGAATTTGGGCCAATGGATGTACGTATATCTGTCCGTTTGTGACTCCCCATGTCCGTCTGTCCGTCTGCCTGTGTGTGTGCGCAGGCCTGGCTGTGTGACGTGGAGCGGACCATGCGCTGGACGCTGAAGGACTCTCTGAGGAACTGCCGCGTGGGGCTGAGGAAGATGACGGGGAAGAGGGACAAATGGGTGAAGGACTGGCCGGGACAGGTACATCACCACCCCCCCGCCCTCACCCCAAACTCTCGGCAGCAAATATAGCCCACACTGATCTGTCATTACTGACAGCTGTATACTCTTCTCTGAATGTGGCCTGCTCTACTGACTCATCACTGAAAGAAACATATACTCTTCTCGCATAGTATTCCGAAAGCCTAATCAATCAAACTATCAAGCTCGCATGAAAGCAAGCATGGAAAAATCAATACATATGCAAGCGTGATAGGTATTCTAATGTGGGTGTTAGTCACTTCACTGTTGGTGTGCTGATATCTGACTCCTGTGAAGTTGTGAAGTACATCAGGAAAGTCACAGAGCCCTTTTCTAAGTCGTCAGTACCACTGTAAAGGAAATCAGGCTTTTGTCTCTGTGTCTCACTGCTGGTCATGTCTGTGTCTGTCGCTTTGCGTGTCGTTGTGTCTCTGTTTCTGTCTGTGTCTCTGTGACTCTCTGTGACCCTCTGTGACTCCCTGTGTCTCTGTGACTCTCTGTGACTCCCTGTGTCTCTGTCTCCCTGTGTCTCTGTTTCTGTCTGTGTCTCTGTGACTCTCTGTGACTCTCTGTGTCTCTGTGACTCTCTGTGACTCCCTGTGTCTCTGTCTCCCTGTGTCTCTGTTTCTGTCTGTGTCTCTGTGACTCTCTGTGACCCTCTGTGACTCCCTGTGTCTCTGTGACTCTCTGTGACTCCCTGTGTCTCTGTTTCTGTCTGTGTCTCTGTGACTCTCTGTGACCCTCTGTGACTCTCTGTGTCTCTGTGACTCTCTGTGACTCCCTGTGTCTCTGTTTCTGTCTGTGTCTCTGTGACTCTCTGTGACCCTCTGTGTCTCTGTGACTCTCTGTGACTCCCTGTGTCTCTGTCTCCCTGTGTCTCTGTTTCTGTCTGTGTCTCTGTGACTCTCTGTGACCCTCTGTGACTCCCTGTGTCTCTGTGACTCTCTGTGACTCCCTGTGTCTGGCATCCCTCCATGCCTGCAGATGCTGATTACAGCTAGCCAGATCCAGTGGACTACAGACGTTACCAAGTGCCTGATGGTTGGCAAGGAGAGGTCGGACAAGTCAGCACTCAAATCCATGAAGAAGAAACAGGTGAGAGGGAGGCAAAGCGGCATGGGCAGAGCTCGGGTTGGCTTGGGTCCGTATTTGGTGCAAATACTGGGGTCCCAAAAGGGGCGAGTATCGTCAACACCATCAGCAGTGTGTAGACATGGCCCCATGAGGTCAATGTGTCTACTGAATCTCAGATTTCTTCTTCGAAATTAAACCCCAAAACTGAAAGATATGGCTTCTTTCCCTGAGCGCTTCTCCTACATGCAGCTTTGCCTTCAGATTCTGTTGAGGGATAACAGGTGTTTTATGTTATTTGTCAATTTAATCGATTTGTCTTGATTTTTTTGTTTGCGTTTGCAGCTGCAGCTGTTTCTATGTATCATAATTTTGACGCATACAAATTTAAGTGCCTTGCTTACAAAGAAATTTTTTGTCATGGTTTGTTTACTGACATTTTGTAGGACTTATTATTTGTAGTTAATTTGACTGACATTTAATTTGATGTTTGCAAAAGAAAACTGAACATTGCTTTGTCTGCATTTCAAAAGAGGCTAGCTTCTTGGCTACAGTGAAGTGCCTGTCCATCAGTGAAACACAGGGAGCTTTCACACATTTTTTATATTCATTTCTGTGATTGTAAACTGAAAATACGTAGTCTACAGAGCTATTTGTTTGTGATAATTACATTTTGACTTTGGTGGGTTGGGCGTGAAAAAGGGATTTTAAATGGAATCTGTTTGGTTTGGTTAGGGCACTCTCACACATTGTACACACAAGCCAAACTGGATCCAGTGGCTGAAGGATCCGACACAATATGTGTGAAACATGGGTGCAGTGTATTACAATACAATAATAATAATTATGATAATAATAATAATAATAATAATAATAAGAAGAAGAAGATAGCTGACCTTACCCACCCCCAGGATGGCGCTTCCTCCTGGGTGATGCATAGCAGCAATTTTGCCCTAGAGTGCTCAACACCTCTGAGCTGAGGTGAAGAGGGGAGATTTATGTATTTCATTATACTGCAGCGTGATTAGAGTGCCAGATTGGGAATTTGGCCAGGACACTGGGGAACCCCTCAGTCTTTGAGATAAGCGCCATGGGATCTATAATGAGTCACAGTCAGTCAAGACCTTGGTGTAATGTGTTATCTGAAAGTCAGGATCTCCTACAGCACAGCGTCCCTGTCCCCTTCACTGTACTGCAGCACAGCCTGCCAGCTTTGTCTAGAGGGAAGACTGCTCCCTACTGGCCACCAGCGTCACTTCCAGCCAAACCCACGCTCTTCTCTCAGTTGTCCAACCAAATCCAAACCAAGCCCAATCCTGCTTAGATATATGAGGGGGTATGAGTGCCTTCTGGATCTTTCCTTTCAACTGTCCTTTAGGTGTCGATGCTCCGCCGGTACTCGGACGCAATCAGGGGGAATCTGAGCAAGATCCTGCGTCTGAAGATTGTTGCCCTGGTGACTGTGGAGGTGCACGCCCGCGATGTCATCGACAAACTGGCCAAGGCCGGCTGCTGTGACGTGTCCTCCTTTGATTGGCTCAGCCAGCTGCGCCTGTACTGGGACAAGGTGAGGGGGAGGAGGGGTGGAGGAAGGGCGGGAGGAGGGGTGGACGAAGGGCAGGAGGAGGGGTGGAGGGAGAGAGGGAGGAGGGGTGGAGGAAGGGCGGGAGGAGGGGTGGACGAAGGGCGGGAGGAGGGGTGGAGGGAGAGAGGGAGGAGGGGTGGAGGAAGGGCGGGAGGAGGGGTGGACGAAGGGCGGGAGGAGGGGTGGAGGGAGAGAGGGAGGAGGGGTGGAGGAAGGGCGGGAGGAGGGGTGGACGAAGGGCGGGAGGAGGAAGGTGGGGAGAGGTGAAGCAGAACAGAGGGAGGAGAGGTAGGCAGTGAAGGAGCGCATAGTGAAGAGGATGGAGATGAAGTGAAGAATTGGGGAAGCAGGAGAGGAGGAGGGGAGGGAGCGCTTCAGTGGAGTAACACTGTAAAATGACACCTGCTGTATTTACGACAGGCTTTGCTAAACACTGAAGGAAGTGCAGCTGATTCTTTATACATTATAGTCATTTAGCAGATGCTCTCATCCAGAGCGACTGACACACTGCATTTAGTAAAGTGGCATTCTCCCACCTAGTTTTAGATTTGGACAGATTGGCAGACAGCTATATAGCATTGAGCTAGGCAGGGCAGACAACACAGTATATACACAGAGTGAGATGGACAGATGGAGAGATTTCAAACTGCTTTGTGTGACCAGGACGTGGATGACTGCATCATCAGACAGACAAATACACGCTTCCAGTACGGCTACGAGTACCTGGGCAACTCCGGACGGCTGGTCATCACCCCCCTCACTGACAGGTAACCCCCCCTCACTGCTGCTCATGTTACCGCGGAGATGGTTCCTCAGGCTGATTGACAGGAGGCCCAGGGCCAGCAGAGGGAATGAAGCCAGCCGTGGCAGAAGAAGCCTGTCAGAGCCGTTGCTGCAGTACGTACCTGTACTCTCATCTCACAGGTGCTACATGACCCTGACCACAGCCCTGCACCTGAACCGGGGGGGCTCCCCCAAGGGTCCGGCCGGCACCGGCAAGACTGAGACGGTCAAGGACCTGGGCAAGTCCCTGGGCATGTACGTCATCGTGGTCAACTGCTCCGAGGGCCTGGACTTCAAATCCATGGGCCGCATGTACTCCGGTCTGGCTCAGGTACTGTACAGCACAGGTAACACAGGTTCTGTACAGCACAGGTAACACAGGTACTGTACAGCACAGGTAACACAGGTTCTGTACAGCACAGGTAACTCAGGCACTGTACAGCACAGGTAACGCAGGTACTGTACAGCACAGGTAACGCAGGTACTGTACAGCACAGGTAACACAGGTTCTGTACAGCACAGGTAACACAGGTACTGTACAGCACAGGTAACACAGGTACTGTACAGCACAGGTAACGTAGGTTCTGTACAGCACAGGTAACACAGGCACTGTGCAATACAGGTAACAGGATTTTGTTATTGTGGGTAGTGCAGAAATTGTATAAAACTGGTAACATTGACATTATAAAGCCCTGGTGGCAGAAGATACTGCATAATGTTACAGCAGTCAGGTACAGACAGGTGCTGCCTGCAGGCATTGAAACCCTGCTCACACAGGAGGCGTGCTGAATGAAATGACGTGTGTTTGCTGTGGCAGACGGGAGCGTGGGGCTGCTTCGACGAGTTCAACCGCATCAACATCGAGGTGCTGTCCGTCGTGGCTCAGCAGATCCTGTCCATCCTGTCCGCCCTGTCCGCCGGCGCCACCAACTTCGTGTTCGAGGGTCGTGACATCCGCTTAGTGTGGTCCTGCGGCATCTTCATCACCATGAACCCCGGTACACACACTGACATGCAGCGTTCATACGGCGCTCATTACACTGACGTGCAGCGTTCATACGGCATTCATTACACCGACGTACATCGTTCATTACACTGACATACAGCATTCATACAGCGTTCATTACACTGAAGTACAGCGTTCATTACACTGATGTACAGCATTCATTACACTGACATGCAGCGTTCATTACACTGACATGCAGCGTTCATTACACTGACATACAACGTTCTTTACACTAACGTACAGCAACGTACAGTGTGTGTTCATTACTGTGTTCTAAACCATCCATAACACAGTTGTGGTCTATGAGCTCATTAGTGTTGTATTAGTCATACACTGTGCACACAGTCCTGCTGCCATACTCTGTATATACCCGGCACTCTGATGCATATGCAGTGATCCTCACTCTCCATGGCTGCTGTCTCTGCATGGGAGAGAGATGAAGTGCTGTGGCAGGGGTTCCTACTGGCAGGCCGTGACCCCCTCTGTGTGCCTTTTTCCTCCAGGCTACGCTGGGCGCACAGAGCTGCCCGACAACCTCAAGTCCATGTTCCGGCCCATCTCCATGGTGGTGCCGGACTCCACCCTGATTGCCGAGATCACGCTGTTCGGGGAGGGCTTCGACAACTGCAAGGTAGCCCCGGCACGCCGGCAGGCACTGCTGCAGCGTGCCGCTATTATTAAACTCAGGCGATCCGACGCCTGGCGTGGGTGCTGACTCACAGCAGACTTTTACACCATCAGGCTGGAATGACTGCTTCTGCATTTCCCTGGAAACAAACCACCGACGATTTATGATTCTGATTGGATGTCACTCCCTCCTAGCCTTCTTGCCCCTGCATCACTGATCTCTGATCAGTGCGCAGCAGGTGAGCCCTTCCCAGGGCGACACCAGCTGCATGCTGAGCGCTGATCAGAAATCAGTATCAGTGAGAGGAGAGCGGTGAGAGAGGGGGCCGCTGTGAATGACAGTCTGGTTGTTAGGGGATTAGACGCACGCTGAGAGTCCTCTTGGATCTCGTTCAGGTGGGCATTCTGAGGTGACTGCGATCAGAGCTTATGGAAATGAGCTTCAGATGGCAGAGGCAGGACAGGGGGAGGGGAGCAGTTTGGGGAACGTGGCACAGCGGGGGGGGGAGGTTTTGGCACTGGTGTAAGTAGGCTAATAAGCGTGTCGTAACACACCCTGGCAGTTGTGGCCTGTACTCCTACAGCTCCTGCCTGGAGCTGGAAGCCTTCTGCAGGGGGCATTAGCTAAAACCGCCTCACACCTCTAAACCTGACCTGCACCACCCCTGATGGAGGGCTTCTCACATCTGCAGCTGGGACCTTTTGAGGGGAGAGGGGCAAGCGACTCAGTGGCACACTAAAACAGAAGACTGTGATTAAGTATCTGAGAGAGGGAGCTGTACACCCTGCCCCCTCTCCCTGCATCCCTCCTCCCCCACCGTATGCAGTTTCAGATATTACCGGTTTTTCTGTCTGCAGATATGAAGTGAGTTTGTCCTCTTCGCCGGATCCCTTTCATAGATCAGATAAACAAATGCTACTGTCCTCCATTTCTGCACAAGCAAAACAGCGCATGAGAGCTAATAGGAGGTATATTAGCAGAGTTCATTTAATACTGAATAAACTGGGTCAGCTGGTTTTCTTTGAAAAATAATGCAAAAGAAGCACTAACAGTAGCTGAATATAAGTTGCTATACCCTGTGATGTCGTTTTAAAAAAAAAAAAAAAAAAAAAAAAACAAGAATGTGCTGCCTCTCCGCTTGTGGCCACTCATGACTTCAGATGGAGGAATGGAGCACGGACTGATTAAAATGGAGTGGTGATGACAGCCCGGGGAAGAAGCCTGCTAATTTGACAGGGTAACCCAGGAGCCCTCTGCCCAGCCCGGGTACTGTGGCTGGACCTGCTTGGGGCTGTTGGCATTGAGAGGGGAAGCAGGCTGTTATAGTGGAGCGCTCACAGCTCGGGACAGAGAATCCTCAGCAGTGTCAGCAATGCACAGGGGCACAGGGCCAGTTCGCCCTTGAAAATGCAAAAGAGCCCCAGAAACGGCGATGCCGAGGACGGAAAAAAACACAGTCCATAATGTTGACAGATGTAGGCCGAATGTAAATCCGTGTGTTCAGATGACCAAACGCAAGCAGCTCTGCTCTCCCCATCTCATTCTGCGGGTAGAACCTGAATTCCGCACACACAGTGTCCTTCAGCAACCTTGGGTTAGCCTGTGTGCTTTAGTTCTCTTTGTGTTACATGAGCACAAGGCTACAGCCCTCATATCACCCAAATATTTCACCCCAAATATGATTTATTCTGTAAGAGACTGCTTGCCTAGGGATGCACTTCTCCAGGGCTGCATCTAAAGATTATACACATATTAACCATTCATACATCTGAATATTTACTTAAGCAATCCAGGAGCCTCACTCATACTGCAGATACACCAGCAGCCAGACCTTATCCCTGCAAGCCCAGTGCCCTGTAATAGCTACATCACACTGTCCCTCATAACAATAATATATGGCATCCATTACGCTGGCTTTGCTATATAAATTGATGGTGTATGGAGAGAGCAGTTCAGTCACTTTTAAGAGTTAGAAAGTGCCAGCGAGTGTGGTAGTGAAGCTCTTGACTGCTCCAGCAGAAAGTATAAACTCAGGCAGGCAAGGCCTTGGAGCCAGAAACAAAGTTATAAAAACGCTTTTGGTTCATTTTGTTCCAAAGTAAGTTTGCGCTCATGGAATTATGTGAAGTAGTTACATATTGGTGTGTCTTAGGTTGTTGGCGCCCCCTCAAAGAAGGCAAACGCTGTGATGGGAAAATGAGTTGAAAGGGGAGCCGGATTCGCTGTGTACACGGCCCGCTGGGCAGAGGGCCTTCGCAGCAGAGTGCGGAGGATAAGTCGAATGCAGAATGCCAGAGTGTCGGACGATGTGCTGCTTTTCACTCCCAGAGGCAGAGAGCAGAAGCGGTGCCAGAGAACAGCGAGTCTTCCCTGCGTTTGTGGTGCTCCGCAGTGCTGCGGTGGCTGTGTGAGAGCCGAGCAAAGCGCTTAGCTGTGAGCACTGTGGGCCGTGGGGGCAGCAGTGTGGCGTGGTGGTAAGGAGCAGGGCTTGCAACCGAAAGGTTGCCAGTTCGATTCCCTGCTGGGGCACTTCTGCTGTACCCTTGGGCAAGGTGCTTAACCTTCAGTTGCTTCAGTAAATATCCAGCTGTACAAATGGATAACATTGCTCTGCATGACAGTCTGTTAAATGACAGGAATTTAATGCAGTGTAATGTGTGTGTGTGTGTGTGTATCTGTGTGTGTGTGTGTGTGTGTGTGTGTGTGTGCGCGTGTGTATCTGTGTGTGTGTGTGTGTGTGTGTATACAGGTGCTGGCTAAGAAGGTGTTCACGCTGTACTCGCTAGCGGTGCAGCAGCTCTCCAAGCAGGACCACTACGACTTCGGCCTGCGCGCCCTGACCTCCCTGCTGCGCTACGCGGGGAAGAAGCGCCGTCTGCGGCCCGACGTCGGCGACGAGGAGGTACCGCCGCGGGGTCACGTGACCTTTCACACCCGGGCTCGCACCCGAGCCCGCACCCGCTCTGCCCGCGCGCTTCTGCCTGTCTGCCGGGACTGAGCGAGGGGAATAAAGCCGCCCGAGAACACAGGAGGTTTTGACACCAAAACGTCGTCTTTGTTTTGTGCTGGGGATCCGAGCTATGATAAAAAAAGTATCAAAGAAGAAAACTTGAAAAGAAAACTTTGAAAGCACTCTTCCTCTTAATGTTACCTCAGTACAAACTTCTTTTTATTTTTTATTCAGATCCAATTAAATTGCCTGCGTCCATTAGCAAAGTTCTGCTTACCATCAGGTTATGAAAGTTTTCATAGAGACTTTGGCATAAATATAATAATACAGAGCCTACTCATACCTCGATGTTGTGATTTTAAAGCCACATACTTAGCGGCAAGGGCAGAGCTGGTGAGGTGCAGTGTGAGTGTCTGTCCTCTTCTCCCACCCACCACAGATCCTGCTGATGTCCATGAAGGACATGAACATCGCCAAACTGACAGCCATCGACGTGCCCCTCTTCAACGGCATCATCCAGGACCTCTTCCCTGCAGTGGAGACCCCCACTATTGACTATGGCAAGGTATGCTGTGGCCATACAATGTCTTTGAGCTACAAACAAGTACTACCAATGGTCTGCACAGCCCAGCAAGTACTGGCAGTAGTGTTTACTCTTCACTACAGACCAAGGACTGGCCACAGCGTATACACTGAGCTACAGATCAATAAGCACCGGCATTTGTCTGAGATACAGACCGTTAAAACACCAGGGCACCTTTCATAAGCGAGGTTAAGTGAAAATCACTTGAATAGAAACCAGACAATAAGAATAGATATTATGAAGTAAAAAGATCCACAGTATTTTTGGAGATACAATGAGTGGAGCTATCTACAGGATGAGTGGTCTTAACAAGACAAAGATGATGAAACTCTGTGTGTGTGTGTGTGTGTGTGTGTGTGTGTGTGTGTGTGTGTGTGTGTTTGTGGCTCTGTGTGTGTGTGTGTGTATGTGTGTGTGTGTGTTTGTGTGTGTGTGTGTGTGTGTGTGTGTGTGTATGTGTGTGTGTTTGTGGCTGTGTGTGTGTGTGTGTGTCTGTGTGTGTGTGTGTGTTTGTGGCTCTGTGTGTGTGTGTGTGTGTTTGTGGCTTGCAGCTGCAGGAGACGATTGAAGCGGAGCTGCGTCAGAGCGGCCTGCAGGTCACGCCCTTCACCCTGACCAAGGTCATCCAGCTGTTCGAGACCAAGAACTCCCGCCACTCCACCATGATCGTGGGCAAGACGGGCAGCGGCAAAACGGTCACCTGGAGAACCCTGCAGCACACCCTCACCACCCTGCACCGCAAGGGTGAGCCGGGCTACAACCTGGTCCGGGTGAGTCGCCCGTCGCCCGTCGCCCTCCCCCGCCCGGCCCGGGTGCCCCGCCGCGGCCTCGCCCTCGTCGCCTCTCTGCCCTGCGTGTGGCTCTGCCTGCTCCCTGTGCTGAGGAAAGCGCTCCTTTTTGCTTGTTTCTCAGTGATTTATAGACACGAGGCCTCGCCGCTCAGCAGAGTCCCTGCGGATGCGTGGGCATTCTGCGCGCCGCCGTGATTAACTCCCTGCACTTTATGATCCTTCAAATGATCCTTGTAGCATCAATTATTTTGTAGCCAGGAGTAACTGATGAAACTGTTTAACAGACCAGCCGGAGCGGAAAGCAATAAATCAGCCGAGCCGCAGAGACCGGGGTTTCGCGACTGAAGCCTCTCTCAGCACCCAAGTGTGTTTGCCCTGTTGATAGGAAACTTTGAACAATTGAGAAATGCAAAGTTGCATTCAGCTAGGAGAACGCCCGCTATTGATTTTAAAAAGTCATAATTCTGCTAGCTGTCTGTTCACCACAAATGTTTTCAAATCAGTATGAGGAGTTTTAAAAAAATAAAATAAATAAAATAAAATAAAATAAATAAATAAATATAGTCACTATGAACAATAGCGATGACAGCTCATGAGAAGATTGTGGTGACAGCGTTTTTGGAATGTTAAGTGAGTTGTTGGAGGGGCTTTGTTTGAAGCTAACCCAGTTCACTGCGGCTGCTAGCGCCTCTGAACGTGTCTCTGAAGCAACGTCTTTGTTAAGTGCTACATTCGAAACCTTCGCCCTTCATCACCTCTCCTCTTGTGTCTCTCAGGTGCAGTTAAAAATAGTGCTTGTGTGTTCCTTTTTTAATGATGTTTTTACAGTTCCTGCTCGCTTTCACGGTTTTTTAATGTGTGTGTGGCAGAGGAAGGCACAGAGAGAGTCAGATTCGCCTTTCATTGTTCATCTTCTTCCACTGCTCTTCCGTTCACGGGTTGAGATCTCGTGCCCACCGCTCCGTCTCCTTCCCTGCATGTCCTCTCCTTTGCTCTGTCCTCTGCTCCTGCTACCCCCCCCCCCCAGCCCTCTCCTCTCACTCCTGTCACTGTCCCTTCTTCTCTCTTTGTCTCTTTATGGTTCAGGCAACGTCTCATTCGCTCCTCCTGTTGTTCTGTCCCTCAGTCTGTGACTCAAACCCCCCCCCCCCCCCCAGCATGTCTATTTACGTCCTTTCTCTCTGTCTCCCTCTTTCTCTCCCTCTCTCTCCCTTTCTCTCTCTCTCCCTCCCTCCTTTCCTCCTCTCCGTTCCCTCTGACTCAACACCTCGCTCTTTGCATGTCTATTTATGGTGTGTGTAGGTCTCCCACCATGCAAACATCACCTCCGTCTGTTTCTCTTTATTTCTGTCTCGCATTTTAATTCCACACCCCACGTCCTTCACTTTCATACTTTCTGTACCTGGAACTCCACAAAACTTGTCTCTATCTCTGTCTTTTTGCATCACTCTACGTGTCTACCTGTTTCTCTATCACGACTCTCCTCCTTGTCCGTCCCCCCCCGCCCTTTACCTCTGACCTTTGACCTTTGACCTCTGCCTTTGGCCATCAGGAGTGCCCTCTGAACCCTAAGGCTGTGAGTCTTGGGGAGCTGTATGGAGAATACGACCTTTCCACCAACGAGTGGACAGACGGGGTGCTGTCAGCCCTCATGAGAGGGGCCTGTGCAGGTACTGCCACCACCAGGGGGGGCAGCGTGGGACAGGGAGGGACAGAGAGGGACAGGGTGGGGGGGGGCAGGGTGGGACAGGGAGGGACAGAGAGGGACGGGGTGGGGGGGGCAGCGTGGGACAGGGAGGGACAGAGAGGGACAGGGTGGGACAGAGAGGGACAGAGAGGAACAGGGTGGGGGGGCAGTGTGGGGGGGGCAGCGTGGGACAGGGAGGGACAGAGGGGGACCAGGTGGAAGCTGACGTTACTCTTACAGGAGACAGACAGTTTAGGCTGAGAGAGATGGATGCTTTGTTAGAGCCTGACTTCGACAGCAACATCACATCCTGCCGTCTCTATACTTCTTGGCAAATTCTCAAATTTCTACCTCCACCCCTGTCAGAACGCCATCACCCTGCACACCCACGGCCGGGTGTGTGTCTCCCACGTACCCCTCAGTAGCGCGGATTTTTGTCTGCAAGCGGCTGCCCTCTCTGGGTCTCTGCTCTTTTCTCCCTCACCCGCAGTGCTGTTTCTTTAATGGAAGTCATTATTTGGATGTAGAGTCCCCTTACCTGTTTGTTTCCCTGCAGGTTTTGATCAGCTCAGCGCTGTGGCTGAATCCTTGTGATGCCCGGCGGGGTGCCGGCGGCACTCACAGCCCCCCTCCCCCCTCTCCCCCCACGCTGGCTTTCATGTTCCCCCCTCTCACCCTGCCCCTCACCACTCTGCTCACCTGCTGTCCTCTCATTGGTCCAGTTTAGCTGCTCATTCTTCTCACTAAGCGCTCGTTAGGGGTGTGAGAGAGCGCGCCGGCTGGCCTTTGGTCCTGCTCACCCCTGTTCCCTCTTAATACTGACGCAGCATTCTGGACGGCAGAGACAGCTCCCTGCTTTTGTACAGAGCGTTAGGATTCAGTCGTGTTTGTTTAGCTTGTGCTGTATATGCTACTTTTTGCTGTTAATTAAAAACTTTGAGCTGGAACAGTAACCCACCTGCGAGTGAGTGGCTCTGCGCTCCCGAGCCCTGAGCGTTGTCACTGCAGTGAGAAAGTGGCTGGCCTGGTCGCTCTCAACGCCTCCAGTACAGTAGCACCCCATCTGAGTCTTAATTAGCAGGCGCTGTCTTTGTGTCTCTGCCCTCCCTTCTGCGTCTCCTCACTGTGCCAGCGCTGCGTCTCCTCACTGTGCCAGCGCCGCGTCTCCTCACTGCGTCTCCTCACTGTGCCAGCGCTGTGTCTCCTCACTGTGTCTCACTGTGCCAGCGCTGTGTCTCCTCTCTGCGTCTCCTCACTGTGCCAGCGCCGCGTCTCCTCACTGCGTCTCCTCACTGTGCCAGCGCTGTGTCTCCTCACTGCGTCCTCACTGCGGTGGCTGTCCCCCCCTGCAGGACTATCCCATCAGCCCCAAGGCGCAGTCTCTGGGAGAGCTGTTCGGCCATTTCGATCTGGGCTGCAGTGAATGGAGTGATGGGCTGCTGGCTGTCGCCATGCGCGAGGCCTGCACAGGTCCCCTCACAGCTGTGTGCCGTGCTCCTACGGAGATGAGACAGCCGTGATTGCTGTGACAGGCACCAATCAATCAATCAATCAATCAATCAATCAACGTACCCCTCGCTTCTCTTCGCTTTTCTCTTGTGCCTGTAATTTGTTGGGATGTTCTCTCTACGGTCATCTGTCTCTCCTTCCTGTGGATCGTCTTTGGGTGATCAGACTGCAGTTGACGTGTTTGTACTATATGTTCCCCCACACGCCTTCAGATCTACAGTGGTCCCTCACATATCTGCCCTTCGCTCCTTACTTGGAGCACCATCAATGCTGTTACACAGCGTGAACATATAAATTAGCAATTTTAGGAAATTACTTTATCTATTTAAAGAAATAGGGCAAAGCTCCTGGAAAAGGGGGGTGCCCAGGAATAGTGTCTCCTGTCAGTGTAGAACAGTGTGGTGACCTGCGTCGGGGTGGGAAGCCGGTACGCTGTGGGAACATTTGCGCGTGGTGTTGACAGTTCCTCTGACTTTCAGGAACAGAAAGTGCTGAGAGGAATGCCTAATGAGCAGCTGGCTCAGCCTGTGCTTAAATGGGTTATACATGAAGGAAAGCGGGCTATTCCAGTTCCAGGAGCAACGCTGTGGGACATGGTATTCAGCCAGTATTCGGGGGGGGTTGCAGACCTCAAATCTTACCCTTTCGCCCATTTCAGAGACAGCTGGGAGGTGCTGCTGCTCACAAATCTGCAGTACACACGTACATTTGCACTTTCTCTGTATGGATTTTTATTATACTTATATTTATTATACGAGACTATAGAATATACAGTGTCTAGGTTATATATAGCTTGTTCTGAAAAGTGTAGGTAGTAAGTACTTTATGTAAAAGCTGTGCTCAGTAAATTCATGTTTGTGCATTTTGTGGTGCACATTGTAATATCGTCAAACTCTTTAAGGGATAAGTACTTATTTTCAAATGATTTCAATTAGCCAACTTGTTGCACGTTTGACCAGCCCCTGGGCCAAATGTGGCTGTATTACGTGAGGGATTACTGTATGTCTCCTCTGTTTTTATTCCCTTGTTTTGCGCTCTTTCTGTAAAGGTCACTCTGGAGAATACTGTGCTGTGTGATCAGCTTAGTTGTGGGTAACTAACCAGCCAGCTGGTGTGATTGTACCCTGTGCCTCTCGCATCATGTCTCAGGGATATAAGTTGGAGTGGAGTTTGTGGTTTGTGCTCTGGCATAATTTGTCATGGGGTCATGATCAAGGTATAAGGAGGAAAGTCTAAGTGAGATGCTACAGACTTTTAGTTTTAGCTTTGCCATTTTATTGACGTTTTAAATGATTATATGTGATGAGTGAAATGTGTGTGTGGGTGTGCATATAGAAGTATGTGGATATCTGTGTGTGTGTGTGCGTTAGTGTATGTGTGCATGTAGGTATGTGTGAGTGTGTGTGTGTGTGCGCGTGTGCGTGTGTGCTTGGTGGCTCTGTGTCTCATGCTGTCCATCCCCTGCGGTTCAGATGAGAGACCGGATGAGAAGTGGATAGTGTTCGATGGGCCCGTGGACACTCTGTGGATTGAGAGCATGAACTCTGTGATGGACGACAACAAGGTTCTGACGCTCATCAACGGTGAAAGGATCTCTATGCCAGAGCAGGTACTGCTGTCAGGAGCAATACATACAGGCATCTACAGCTCTCTCCCCTGAGCTCACACATGTACAGCATCTCCCTGAATAACAGCGATCTGTGAGCAGTCTCTCTCCATGGCTGTGTCTCCATGGCTGTGTGTCTCCATGGCTGTGTGTCTCCATGGCTGTGTCTCCATGGCTGTGTGTCTCCATGGCTGTGTCTCCATGGCTGTGTGTCTCCATGGCTGTGTGTCTCCATGGCTGTGTCTCTCCATCGCTGTCTCTCCATGGCTGTGTGTCTTTGTCTGTTTTCACTGTGCCTTCAAATGTGTCTGTTTCTGGGCCTCTACCTGTGTCAGTGCCTGTGTCTGTTACCATAACTCTCTGCCTGTGTCAGTGCCTGCGTCTGTAGCTGTGTCTGTAACTTTAACTGTCTCTGTGCCTGTATCTCTCGCTGTGTCAGTGCCTGCGTCTCTCGCTGTAACTGTCTCCCTGCGTGTCTCTGTGTGCAGGTGTCCTTGCTGTTCGAGGTGGAGGATTTGGCAGTGGCCTCTCCAGCCACAGTGTCCCGCTGTGGGATGGTCTACAATGACTACACAGACCTGGGCTGGAAGCCCTTTGTTCAGTCCTGGATTGACAAGCGCAAGAAGGTGCACAGCTCTGCAAAAAGCCCCGGTCACTTCACTCCACTGAGTTCATCTGAAAGACATGATTGATCGCTTTCTGTCATCACTGATAACAAATGAGTCTCATCACAAACTCTTTTTCACTCCCTCTCCTGCTCGCTCTCTCCCTCTCTCCTTCCCTCTGCCTGTCTCTCCCCCTTCCCTCCCTCTCTCTCTCTCTCTTTCCCCCTTCCTCCCTCCCTCCCTTCCTCTCTCTCTCTCTCTCTCTCCCTCTCTCTCTCCCCCTCCTTCCCTCCCTCTCTTCCTTTTTCTCCCTCTCTCACTCTCTCCCTCTCTCTCTTTCTCTCTCCCCCTCTCTCTTTCTCTCTCTCCCTCTCTCCCTCTCTCTCTTTCTCTCGCTCTCTCTCTCTCTCTCTCTCTCTCTCCCTCTCCCCCTCCCTCCCTCCCTCCCTTCTTTTCACTCTCTCTCTCTCTCTCTCTCTCTCTCTGCTCACCAGGTGGAGGTGGAACACCTGCAGCGTTTGTTTGACAAGTACATCGAGACGACCATCCAGTTCAGGAAGGCTAATTGCAAAGAGCTGGTGGCCATTACAGAGCTTAATGGAGTGTGCTCCCTCTGCAGGCTGTACGATGCCCTGGCCACACCGGAGAACGGGGTCGGTACAGAAACACGCCCGCTATCATCCCTGTGTCCCCCCTT
The DNA here is from genome assembly GCF_013368585.1 of Megalops cyprinoides. Classification (NCBI taxonomy): domain Eukaryota; kingdom Metazoa; phylum Chordata; class Actinopteri; order Elopiformes; family Megalopidae; genus Megalops; species Megalops cyprinoides. The sequence continues at coordinate 30,715,631 of NC_050598.1, read as the reverse complement.
TCCTCCCTGCCTCTTCCACCCTCTGCTCCCCGGATCCCCCTGATGCTCCTCTCTCTGCCTCCCTGACGGCTCTGTCCGCATCCTAATTGCGCTTTATTGGCAATGGTGCCTACGCAGGGTAGAAAATGGGAAGAATGTGTCAATAAACTAAATAATTGACACACTGCTGTTGTACTGGTGAGGAATTAAAAGTAAAAAAGAACATGGAGAAAAAACATGGAGATAAAGAGGAGAATGTTACATCTGAAGAATAAGTAGATCAAATACATCAAATAAAAATAATAATGATAAGTTAAAATCAGAAAAACAGAAATGTTGCTTGTGCTGCTTTAGGATGTCCTTCTCTGTGTCCACCAGGTGATACCCTCAGACACAGAGCACTACGGTCGCATGGTGGAGCTGTGGTTCATCTTCAGCCTCATCTGGTCCATATGTGCCTCTGTGGACGAGGATGGCCGCAAGATGATCGACAACTTCCTGCGGGAGATAGAGGGCACCTTCCCTAATAAGGTGATACGCAGGCGTGCGTGCGGCCGTACTTGTGCGTTCACACTCGTGCATTCACACGTTTGCACACGTTCATAGCAGTGCGCAGGCACTCCCATCCTCCTGGTGTTTACCGGTGAATCTCGTATGTGGTCTTCCCCCCAGGACACCATTTATGAGTACTACGTCGACCCCAAGACCAAATCCTGGGCTCCCTTTGAGGACAAGCTGCGCAAAGGCTGGCGCTACCCATGCAAGTAAGTGCTGCCGGCTGGGCTAGCCCTTCCTGGAGGAGCAAGAAGCAGCGTGTGTCTGAAAGAAGCTTTCTCTCCCAGTCTCTCAACTTCTCAGGTCACAGTGTCCATTTACTTTATTCAGAAAGAGAATATGACAGTCCACCTCTCCTTCCCTCCTCATCCCTCCTTCTCCTCTCCTCTCCCCCGCAGTGCTCCGTTCTATAAGATCATGGTGCCGACGGTGGATACGGTGCGGTATAACTTCCTGGTGCAGGCTCTGGTGTCCGGGCAGTACCCGGTGCTGCTGGTGGGGCCGGTGGGCACGGGGAAGACCTCGGTGGCCCAGGGTGTGCTGCAAGCCCTCGACTCCTCCAAGTGGTCCATGCTCACCATCAACATGTCCTCCCAGGTGAGATGCTGCTTTGTACTGCACTGTAATGTGCATCAGCTTTTGATGCTTTTGGGCAAAACTCCAGGAGCAGCACATTGTCAGGTCTTCTCTGAGTATTTTGCTGATATGTGTTTGTCACATGCTGCTTTGGCAAGTTGTAAGGATACAGTCACCCCCTCTGGGACAGGAGGTGTCTCAGGACTCTGATTTAACTGCAGTGTGACTCAGAGCAGGTGAGAATGTGCAGTAGAGAGAAGGGTCTGAGTGAGCGGGCTGCAGGGTGACCTTCCCGCCCACAGCCCGCAGGGGAGATGAAAGGCAATCAGCAGCGCTAAGCCATCCTCTCCCTCTGCCTCCTCAGACCACCTCCAACAACGTGCAGGCCATCATCGAGAGCCGGGTGGAGAAGCGCACCAAAGGCGTGTTCTTCCCCATCGGGGGCAAGCGCATGCTGGCCTTCCTGGACG